>NC_091125.1:6193549-6493549 GCF_040183065.1 Periplaneta americana | reverse complement strand
GAAAAAGCAAGAAATTCTGTCTCCTGCTGACTACTGTGAAATTCTGAGTCGACATAATACTGTCAAAATATCGAATAAAGACGGGGAAGTAAAGGATATAAAATCTAATATACAAAAAAAATGTCTTGAAGTCTAAGATGCCGTTCAAAATTACAGCCCAACGGGTGATGACATACAGAAAATCAAACAAGAAAGTACTCTTGTCAGTGCCGGACACCTATATTGGAGATACCATTGAAGTTGAAGTAATGAAAAAGAAGACCTGTAGCCGGGAAATAAGGAATGCAGCTACTTTGCCTAAGAAGAATATGGTCAGTCAGGAGAAGAAGAAGGTCGTCTCAATCTGATGAAGAATTTTAGAATACCAGAATCGGCTAAAGATTTCTATAATGACATTACTGGGAATTAATGTTAAATTATGTTAAATATTCTTAATATTTTGTACACATTTTTTTATTTTGTTTAAGTGTGGGTATTTCAGACTGAAAATAATACATTTTAGGTTATTTCGGCAAATTTGGTCTTATCCTTTTTCCATATTAGTGATTCAATATTATCACCATTAACGAATGAATAGAGTTTTTTGTTTTCCCCCAAAAAACTGTCATATTAATAATTTTAAATTGTATTTTGTTCATTGTTGAAAATAAAATGTAACAGTCGCAAGTTAATACAATATAAATACATTTAAAATATGCTGAAATCACATTTAAACAAAAAATAAAATATCAGAAAAATTAACTAAACAAAAAGATAGAAGAAAACAGGTTTAAATGTTAAAATATATTTTATGTTTCCATCTCTTGGCGTTTAGCGACTTTTTAAAATACTATGAACTTTACATTTTATTTATTTTTTTATTTTATAACCTAAATTATAAAACATTAATTATATAATACAATTACTGCTTTATTAAACAATATGATATAAAAAAATCAAAATATATGTCGTAACTACTTTTTAATCGTTTAAAAAAACGTTTCCTCACTTTTTATTGGGTACATAGATACAGCTGTTAAAAAGTTCCATATACCATGTGTCCATTTTATTGGGTACAGAGATACAGCTGTTAGAATGTAACCCAAAAAGGTGTTAAGCAAAAGCAAATGATTATTTTCAAAGTTGATTTTCATAAATTCCACCACCGACTTCAATGCACTTTCGACTTGTCTTGACAACACCACGTGCAGCTCTTCTGAGGTCGTCTTGGCATTCTTTCATGAGGGCAGCATTATTTATAATCCGAATAATTAAATCGGCTCTTGTGTTTACTTTTCCTTTGTACACTTCGTCTCTCAACCATCCTCACAGGCAAAAATCTAAAGGGATAAGAACCGGGGACCTTGGTGGCCAAGAAACTTGACCATATCTGCCGATCCATCTTCTGGGGAATGTTAGGATTAGATGATGTATCACCTGACGACTAGAATGTGCAGAGAATCCGTCATGCTGGAAGAACATACCCATCCTTGTAGCCAAAGGAACCTCTTCCAATAATTCTGAAAGCTCGTTTTGAAGAAATTCTATATAATGTGGCCCTGTAAGACGATGCGGTAACACAACAGGCCAAAGCAACTGATTGTCTATCATATCACACCACATCTCTCTTCTCAATTTTTACAATAAACTGTTTAGCCCTTATTAATCAGTTAATCTTTTAGTACCGGTACTTTGATTTTTATTGTATTTGTAAATATAATATTAATTGTAATTATAATTGTAATTGTGTTCTTAATATTGTAGTTGTAATCCCCTGGTAGAGGGGAAGAGAAGGAGTGATGGCCTTATCTCTACCAGGTTAAATAAATAAATAAAAATAAATATTTACAGAGAAGCATTCTTGAAAATGTGTCGCCACAATGGCATGTGGGTTTTCTTCGGACCATTGATGTGAGTTACGAGTGTTATTGATACTGTCACGAGTGAAAGTGCTTCATCAGTGAAGAGTAAGAATGGGATTAGTCAGCGATTTACAAGTCGCCAACGACAAAATTCCAATCGTGTAGCTTGATCTCCTGCTCGAAGGTGTTGAATCTGCTTTATGATAAGGATAGAACCCGTGCGTAAGTAATGTCCGCCATACTCCTGTATGTGAAACACCAATACGTGCAGAAATTCTGCGTGTGCTTGTTGCAGGACTACATTCTACAAACTGAATAGTGTCTTCTACTTCATCCACATTCTGTTCATTTACACGTTCAGATGAAATATGACTGCTGGGCATTGCACCAGTCTCACGCAGTTTGGTGAAACCACGAGTAAACAGGCTGAATATGGAACTCTGCGGTTAGGAAATCGTCTGCCGTATTCTCTACAAGCAGCAACAGCATTTCCATTACAAAACCCGTATACAAATAGCATATGGGTATACTCAGCATTTGTAAATATGTGCGGTATGCTTAAACAATATAGTAGAATTGACCAACTAATCACAATCACAGTTGAAAAATTCAATTATGTAAACTAAAACATAACTTCACAACTTGATATTCAAAACAAAAATGACAATCGATAAATAAGCCAGAGTTGCAACACTCGAAACGAAAGTCCATTGAACATAATCATTTGCCTTTGCTTAACACCTTCTTGGGTTACATTCTAACAGCTGTATCTCTGTACCCAATGAAAATTGGACAGATATTTATATGAACTATTTTTACTCAGAACAGTCCATACTATTACCCCCTAAAATATTTACTATTCCTCCTGAAACACTCTGTATACATTATACAAAATAGACCTTTAGCGATACAGAAACTTGTGTTGTGTTAATTACAAAAATTAATTAGCCCTACAAAGTGTACAAATGATCCGAGAAGGGATGAAAATTTAGAATTTGGCTGCGTGAAAATCCCTCTGTTATTGACTGGATTTCTGTGGCTTAAGAACTATCATGTGAATGTTCCTTTTTCTTTTTAGCAGTGAACCTTATCTGCTTGTCTATGTTTTGTTTCCTCGATATGTTTTAACTTATGTTGAATTGAACTACTACCACCTTTAGTTAATCTATTATTTTGTCTAAATAGGAGACAATTTTGCTTTGGATTTATAAGAGACGAATTGTTCTTTGACTTAATCCTATAAAATTAGTTCACATTTTGATTTGAATTGAGTGTGAACATTAGAAGGTAATTTTCTTTCTTTGCATGCTAAAAATGAAGCAATAGACAGACAGACAGACAAAGAGAGACATAGGCAGACAGACTGATAGATAGGTGGATAGATTTATTCAATCCATAATATTCTTACATTTCTTTATAGCATAGAATAAAAAACATGTCAACTCTTGCGTTTAACATATAAAATTAAAATATCCAATATGTAAGGAATTAATACATCTTGATTACACAACTTTTAACACTGTATCACTTCGGAATATGTATTATATGACTTTCTTGTGTTAAATTCTATCGTACCTGGTTTACATGTTTCGACCTTTTATGGGCAGTTCTGAGGATGACCCATAAAAGGTCGAAACATGTAAACCAAGTACAATAGAATTTAACACAAGAAAGTCATATAATACATATTCCGAAGAATTAATACCTTAATAGGAATAATATTTTATACAATGTAATATCTCTACCGTTTAATAGTATTATAATATTTACACAGTACTGTGAAATGTCAAGAATTCACCTACAGAATAAAAAGTGTGAGATATTAAGTAATTTTTTAGTTTTATCTTAAATAATGCAGGGTTTTGGCTATGATTCTTAATGTCTTCAGGAAGACTATTTAACATATTTATCATCATGTGAGCCGAGCTCGACGCATCAGTCAATCATCTACTAGACCATCTCGCCGACAGAGTTCATTTCATTATTATATCGTCGATAGCGCCATCTTTTCCTCTCATTTTCTTACCAATATTCCTATTGGCTGGCTAGCAGTTTCAAACAAATGCCGGAGAGAGAACCTAGTTTTTCTTGCTTATGTTCAGTAGCAGAGCACTTTGTCAGGTCTCCGGAAATTTCCGGAGATCATCGGAATTTTTTAACTTCCCGGAAAAATAGGAAATAATGTTGTAAATCTCCGGATTTTTTAATGTAGGAAATTATTTACTTTTTTAGAAGAATCAATCTCTGGCATACATTAAAACTGATAGATGAACATTATATATAGTTAGAGTTTTGTTAATATTTTAAATCTATGTATTACTCTGTGAAGAGATTTATTAAATCTACATACTCAGACTTCAACAAACAAAATTTGATAACACAATCCCAAGGGAAAAAATGGAAAAAATCCACAGTTAATTCCCGATTTACCATGAAAATCGTCTGTAGCTTCATTTAGATTGGCAACAGGCCATGATTGTTTGGCTAAACACCTGCATAGAATTGGAATATATCAGTCCCCTAACTGCCAATTGTGCAACTCAAACCAAGAAATGGATTCGGAACACCTCAAAATCTGTGCTTCATTGGCTGGTCATAATAATATCTTTGAAAAATATTGGAGTGCAAGAGGTCAAACGATTTTATTGTCAAACTCCTGGCATTAGAAAACAACAACAACATATTTTATAACTTGACTACTAATATTTCCCTAAATATAAAATATGTAACGCGTAAAAATGAACATATCTGGTCTGGAGAAACATCTATGAGGAGAAGAAGGTGGTGACTACTAATCAAAATGGTGATTAAAAGAATTAAAGTAGAAATCTTTTTATTATAGGTTCATGTATTGTAATAGAAGGTTATAATAACATTTTATATGATTTTCGAAAGTGTCTCCGGAAATTGTGGACAAATCTCCGGATTTTTTTCATTACGACCTCCAGAAATATTTTTTCAAGATCTGACAACACTGCACTACACTCTGGAGTTCACTCTCGACGTGGAAGGTTGTTTCGAGAAATATTGGATCAGTTAAGTTCACTCGGAACCGTATGTCAGCTGGTTAGTTGTATTTAGTAAGTTTGCATCGACTTCGGGATTTTATCTTCTACAATTAACTTCGGTTATGGATGCATTCGACATGTTTAAGATTGTATTCAATGTATTATGGCGTAGGTAATTTTGTAGAACGAGTTGGTTCGGCATTTGTTGTATTTGACCATGATGCATTTGTTAAATTCTTAATGAGAATATCCGCGAGTGGTAATATCTTGGTTTATGTATCAGATACTGCGGCATTTTAGTTTGGTGGGTTATGTCGCATGTTACATATTATGTTACTGGAAGTGAAGTGGTTTGGGAATTGATTCGTGTGAGTATTGAGATACCGAGTTATTGTCTACTTACGTTGTCTTCAAAATTTTCCAAGATACTTCTGGGTGGAATTGTGACTGATGGTTATCATTATATCGTGGAAGAGGTTGGACCTAATCCGTATACTTTGCTACTTGTTCTAGTTTTAATTTTCAAATTGAGCATTGCCATTCCAGATTATTCCATTTACTATTCGAGTGCATTGCGATCCTTGTATATTTACGTGGCTACGCGAATTCTAAGGTATCATTGGTATACATATATACTCTTTTCTCTCTCTCTCTGCATTATGGGTACTGTAATAGTACAGAGACTTATAGTATTTATATATTGTATTTAAGAATTAAGCTTTAATTAATTATTTGTGTATTGATCTGGTGTGTGACTGTTTTTATTGTGGGTTATTTTCCTGTGATGCAACGAGTTAATATCTGGAGCCTGTTGTCTGTCTCTTTGTGGGAACTATTGAAATCTAATTGGGCATTTAATAAGGGTTGTGGAAACCGCTGGACATTGGGGTTAAAGTTTATATCCTGTTTGAGATGTTGTGACAATGTTCCAGCGGGGAAATATTGTATAGGTTATCAACCGGTTGTTTGTGAACTTCCCGATTAGACTGAATTATGAATTTGGGAATATATTGAGACATATGATTGAAGGTGTTGAAGGCTCTGGACTTTACTTAAGGTTGTATTTCAGATTAATTTATTATATCATTTTTCCTTTTCATTTAACTTCATACTTCCCATGTTCGCTTCATCAAATTAATTATGTCATTGTTATTTATTATTTGTTAATTATATTTGTTATTATAAATTCACACTATATATTTTTTCTAAGTCTTCCACTGCATATATTCCGATCATCCGATGCACCAGATTCCATCTGGCGAGTAACATCCCGGTATTCTCGAGTTTTGAGAAGAATGTTGAAGAAGGGGAAGGGTAATCAATTATTACGATTATTATTATTATTATTATTATTATTATTATTATTATTATTATTATTATTATTATTATTATTATTATTATCTCCCTCTCACATGTAACGTACTCCCCTTTGATAGCATGATAAATTTGATGATTGCGTATGAAAATAATTTTTTTCTGCGGGTATTTATACTATGTATGGCTAAATTCGTTGGAATATATCCTTTATTACGTAAGAGAAAATTTATTAAAGAGTATATGTACTGATTTGTTAATGTCAGAATCTCTAATTTTTTTTTTTAAATAATCTATATGATTCTCTAGCCTTTGCTCCAACTATTATTCTAATGGCTCTTTTTTGTTTTAAGAATATATTTTTACTATCTGCACAATTTCCTCAAAATATTATTCTGTAGGGCGAAATGGAATGAAAATATGCAATATATGTTGCTGTTTAGAAATTGTTGTAACGACCAAATTGCGAAGCATGCTGAGTTAAGTTTGGGGGTAATTTCTTTAATATGATTTTTCCAATTTAATGCACTATCAATATGAAAACCAAGAAATTTGGTTCTTGATGTTTCTAGTAGGAATATATTGTTGATAGTTGTGTCTAATGTTTCAGAGATTAAATTTGAAGTGGTTTTAAATTGAATTATGTTATTCTTATTAATATCACTGATCAACAATGATTTTTTAAATGTACAATTTATACTGTTTCTTATGTAATATCATCTGCAGATACCAAAAATGTAGTCAGAATTTTTCTGCTACCCATCATTTTTTTGTAATTTAGAAAAATTGATTTATTTTTATTGGTTTATATAGTCCTTAATATGCCATTGGAAAGACAATTTTTCAAATATTTCATTTTGTTGCTTTAACAATAATGGGTCTATTAACTTTAGATCACAGTTGCCCGTGAAGTCAGAATTCTTAAAAAAATTAATTTTATTCCTCATAATTCTCAGTCGAGTTGGAACTTACAATCATGAAACAAGTTTCATAACCTGTGCTTTCATTGCCCTAAATGGTAAATGTATCTTATAAAGTGAAACATATCTCGAAATATTGTGTAAATCACAAACAATTTTATTGCGTTTGTGGTTAATTAACTTTCAAAGCACACAAGTGAATGTTATTACACTAGTTAGTGTTCTTTTGATCTTTTGATTGCGAAACAGATGAGGACAGAAACTGGGCCCCTGGAATCTGTTGTGCTCCATGTAACTGGTTGGCTAAAAGGATCCTGTCATATGCCTTTTCTAGTTCCAATGATATGCTGGAAACCTTTGGATCATTCAACAGACTGTTACTTTCTAGGAACCACAGATCAGAAGATTACAGACAACTTGTCAGCAAGCTGATTCAGAACCTCGTTTTTAATAGGTTACTTTACGATGCTTAGGTTATTTAGCATCTGAATGAGATGAAGGTGATAATGCCGGTGAAATGGGTCTGGGGTCCAGCACCGAAAGTTACCCAGCATTTGCTTATATTGGGTTGAGGGAAAACCCCGGAGAAACCTCAACCAGTTAACTTCCCCCGACCGGGAATCGAACCCAAGCCACCTGGTTTCACGGCCAGACGTGCTAGCCGTTAACACACAGGTGTGGACTCATTCAGAACTATAACGTGTTGGGGTGTCATGTACCTCTCAAAATAACTTCTTGGGTTCTCATCTATTTTTTCTTTTCTCAAAACCTTCGGGTAGTGAGCGATGAACATGGGGAGCATTTTCATTAAGATTTCTCTGAAATGGAAAGACACTTCCAGGAAAAATGGTGCCCAAATATTCTTTCAGACTACTGATGGACACTCAAACAGACGTTTCTCAAGCGAAGTTTAGCCTAAATCAATTTCACATACATTTTAGCTAAATAAATATGATTTTAGATAAAATGTTACAAGGTATCAATATTAGAAAAGTCTGAAGTACATTTCATATAATTACTCAAAAAACCTGTGTGATAGAAAAATTTTGAAAACAGATCTGAACTCAGCACGAACAATGCTCTAAGAATCACCTATTCTTTATATTTTAACAAAAAATATGTTTAATTTTCTTGACCAGTGTGTTTAATGCTAGTTTATTGGTAGTAAACCAGTCATAAATTTTAAGGAGAATTGTTTCTGTTTTATATTTGAATGTGGAAAATTTCTTGTCTGTAATTATGTTACTTGTGTCATCTGGAAGTAGTATACGATAACCTATTCCTTTTATTATGGGGCCAAGGTCATTTATAAAAATTAGGAAAAGAAGAGGTCCTAATATAGATCCTTCTGGGAAACCAGTATGAACATTTCCCCATGTTGATGTAGATTTAAAGGAGTTGCTGATGTTATGCTTTTAATACCATAGTATTCCAATTTTTGCAGTAGAATTTTATGGTTAATACAATTGAAAGCTTTGGAGAGATCACAGAATACCCCTCCTACTTGTAATTTTTTTATTAATAACTTCCAGAATTTTATCAGTTAAATTAAACGTCGCTTGCTCAGTTGATTTATTCTTTCTGAATCCAAATTGTTCCGGAATGAGAATGTTGTATCTATCAAGATGATGATATGCTCTCTTATATATAACTTTTTCGAAACCCTTTGAGGAAACTGCTAGAAGGGATATGGGCCTGTAGTTTTCGGATGAGGTTCTATCGCTTTTCTTGAATAAAGGAATAACAACTGAATATTGCATTTGCTCTGGAAATACACCATTAAAAATTGAAAAGTGACATAAATAAGATAGGGGGTTGGCTATTATTTGTGAACTGGCTTTTAATATTTCACTTGTAATTTCATCATAGCTCGAGGAATATTTAGATTTTAATTGCTTTAGAATTGTAATTATTTCTCGTAGATTTGTTGGAAAAATTTGAATATTTGGAAAATTTATAGGAACAGATACTTTCAAACAATCGATAGAATTATTATTATTATTATTATTATTACTATTACTATTATTATTATTATTATTATTATTATTATTATTATTATTATTATTATTATCATCATTAGCCGTCTAGCCGTCATGCGAGGTAGACGTGTTTGCTCGTAGCTGCGCCAACAGTGATTCAGTTACGACATCTGGCCTACTTGTATTACACGGTATTCAGTATTCAGTATGCCGGCGAGCAAAGATCTTTGCCCGGTTTGTCGCGCTGCCTTCTTCGGTAGACAGAAATTTTTGAAATGTGCGGGATCTTGTGGATCAAGATTTCATCTGGAGTGCATCAATCTGGGTGAGACGGAGTACAACTTGTCCATGGATGGAGGCATCTCTTCCTACAAATGCGAGTGCTGTGTAAGTGCAATGAAAACTTCCTGAGGTGACGATACTCCGGTAAGTTCTAGAAAGCCTGTTTCGCCTACAAAAAAAAATTATTTCACCTTCAAGGGAGCTCAACCTGCCGAGCCTGCCTTCAGTTGATTCACTCTCCGTTCAGGTTGAGACTGTTCGATTAAATAGTGTGAACATTCTGGATACAGTGAGTGACATATTGGAATACGTAAAGAATCTCCAAAAGGAGATGATAGAACTGAAGAATGAAAATGCGGCTCTGAAAATTCAGATGGCCGAAATTTTGGTGAAGATAAATTCTAACGTACTCACTAATAAGGGAAATGTCCCTTCTGAATCAATTCAATACGAACCCAAAATGGGTCAGCAGTCCAGTCAATCTGGCATTAAGAAATCATATAGTAAAGTGTTATCTGAGAACGTAAACACTGTGAATTCCGCTGGGTCAGCGTCTAGTAGGTTGTTGCCACACAATAGTACGGCGACTCAGCAAGATATTAATTGTAACGGTATTCAGGCCAATGTTTCATCTGGTAATAAGAATTCTGATGATTTCCTAATTGTAACACGTAAGAGGAATAAAAATCGCGAACACAGAGTTGGAACTTTGGTCAACAGTAAACTAGAAATGGCTCCCGAGAGAATAAAAACTAAATCTTTATTCGTTTCAAGATTTAGTTCTAATGTTAATAAGTCCAACATTGAGGAGTCACTAAAGAGTCAACTGAATGTAAGGTCACTTGTAGTTACAAAATTAAAAACTAAATATCAGACGTATTCCTCTTTCCATATATCTGTTGACGAGAGGGATTTTGACTTAATAAATAACACCAATGTCTGGCCAGCTGGGTGTCTCATTGCACCCTTCTTTGGAAAATTAAAACTTGAGCAGCATTTTGCTCCTGCAACTACTAGTGTTCCAGTTGAATCTAGGGTGAATGCCTCTTAGTTGACTTAACCATCTTACAATGTGCAATTCAAGTAATCATCTTGAAATATTTTATCAAAATGTCAGAGGTTTGAATACCAAGACTAATGAATTTTTTCGAGAATATATTGAGTAATAATAAATATGACATTATCTGTCTCACTGAAACATGGTTATCTGATTCAGTTCTAAATACAAATTTATTTCCAAACAATTATACTGTGTTTCGTGCAGACAGAATGTTTTTAGACATTAATAAAACAAGGGGTGGTGGAGTCTTAATAGCGATTAATAACCATTTGCCTTTTACATATCGCTGATATGATTTAGAAATTATTAATGAATGTGTTTGGGTTGAAATTAAAATGGCTGATGGTTATAACCTGTTAATCGGAAATCATTACTTCTCACCTGATGCAGATCATAATCATTTATAATCTTATCTCAGTTTCATTGAGAAAAACCTTAACACCCATAATTTTATAATCATCTTCCTTGGGGACTTCAATGCTCCTGGTATGGATTGGTCTACTGGATTTAATCTTAATGACATTCATTATTACTCTAAAATTAAATCAATGGATTTATATTCCTCGTCTTGCCTTCTTGGTTTAATTCAAATCAACTTAACTGTTTCTTGCAAAAATTTACTTGATTTGGTTTTCACTAATATCTATAATAATTCAGTTAAACTCGCTGACCACTCTCTAGTTCCTGAGGATAATTATCACCCATCTATATCAATCTATCTTGAACTAAATTTATCGTTGCCTGCAAATTATCATAATAATTGCAATAATAGTTCCTACTTAAATTATTCTCAAGGTGATTACCTGAATCTCTATTCCTTTCTGAAAAATTATGATTGGAACAGTATTTAGCAGATCACTGATGTAAATGCTGCCACTAATTCATTGTCTCAAGTTATAAATAATGCTATATCTCTGTCCGTCCCAGTCACATTTGTTAAAAAGTCACACTATCCTAAATGGTTTTCAAACAATCTACGTCAACTCATAAAGCAAAAAAACAAAGCGCATCGGAAATTTAAAAAATACAAAACCGATCATCATTATCAAATTTTTTCTAATCTTAAAAAACAAATCAAAGCTATGATTAAATTGGACAAATTTAAATGGTTACAATCGATTGATGATAATTTAAAGAATGAACCAAATCAATTTTGGAAATACGTTGCGTCTTTTCGCAAAACTAATCATTATCCTACTGAATTTTTAATAAATGGGGTTCACATCACGGATAAAATTGAAATTGTTGATGCATTTGCTAGTCAATTTAAATCTGTTCAACAAAATTATAACTCTAATTTCATTACTTACGTTTCTAATATTACTGACTGTTTGCCCCTACCTAAAATAACAATTGCTGATGTAACTAAAGTCATTAAAAAGATGAAGCCTAATAAATCTAAAGGTACTGATAACATTCCTAATTTTATAATTAAGGGTTGCTCTGATATTCTCAAACCTGTTTTAACTTATTTATTCAATCTTAGTTTAAAAACAGGAATTTATCCTTCACTATGGAAAGAAGCATCTATTATTCCTGTCTATAAAAATGGTAATAAAAACAATGTTACTAATTATAGACCTATTTCTATCCTGAACAATTTTTATAAAATTTTTGAAGAAATTATACACAGACACATTTCATTTTATGTCAAAAATAAGATCAATTCAGCCTAACACAGTTTTACTAAAGGGAAATCTACAACTACTAATTTAGTTTCCTATCTTAATCTCATTATGCCTGTTGTCGAAACTCAAGGTCAAATTGACTCAATTTATTTTGATTTTAGCAAAGCATTTGATGTTGTTCCTCACAAAATTTTATTAAACAAATTAAGTAATTTTGGTCTCTCCACGAACTACGTGAATTGGTTTGAAAACTATTTAACTGATAGACAATCTTGTGTTAGACTAGGTAATTCTCTCTCGGATCCATTTAATAGTTTATGTGGAGTCTCTCAAGGGTCTACTTTGGAGCCTCTCTTATTTTTATTATTTATAAATGACATAAGTAAAAGAATAAGTTCTAGCTTTCTTTTATTTGCGGATGATCTCAAAATCCTTCTCAAAATTAGTAGTTTGGCTGATTGTCAAATTCTTCAAAAGGATATCAATTCAATTGCACTTTGGACTGTTGAAAACGGAATGAAAGTTAATAAATCCAAAACTTTTGCTATTTCTTTCACACGTAAAACAACCTCCCAAAAATTTAATTATACGCTTAATAATGTCATAATTACTAGGAAAGATACTATTAGAGATCTTGGTGTCTTACTTGATTCTAAATTATACTTCCATGATCATGTGCAATATATTTATACTCTTTCATTAAGAATGCCTGGTCTAATTAGATCTATAACTTATTCTTTTTCTACTCCTATGTGTTTGTTAATTTTATACTATACATTGGTCAGATCCAAGGTTGAATATGCATCTGTAGTATGGAACTCTATTACTTCCACTGACTCGGCTAAGCATGAGAATATTCAAAGAAAATTTATTTCCCTTTGTTCTTATAGATTTTTACCTAATTCTGATGATTATAAATATGAGATTAACTGCAAATATTTTAATTGCTGTAGTTTATTTGCCAGACGTCAAGATCTTGATTACTTATTTTTTTGTAAAGTTCTTAAGGGTGATATTGTGAATCTTTCCTAAGCAATATCAGTCTTCGTAATCCTGCTAAGGGTTTAAGATATCATAAAATGTTTTGCAATAGAAATTCTAAATCTCTCTCTCCAGTCTGCAGATGTATAAAATATGCTAATTTGCATGGATCAAGCTTGGATCCATTTAATGTGTAGCATATATTTTGAAGTTTTATATCAGTTTTCATTTATATCTTTTGTTTAAATATGTATTTTAATATTATTCTCGCTCATTATGGTATGTAGTTTAGTCATCCATTTTATCCCTTCCATTCAATGTCATTATTGTCGTTGTATTATAATCTTGTATATCTTTGTAATATTATTTTATATGATTCCATTATTTCATTTGTAATTAATTATCATTTTAATTAATTGCCATTAATTTAATTACTTCTTTGTACTGGCCGGGTAGCTCAGTTGGTACAGCAGCTGGCTACGTACTGGAAGGTCCGGGGTTCGATCCCAGGTGGTTACAGGATTTTTCTCGTTGCCAAACTTTCAGAACGGCCCCGAGGTTCACTCAGCCTCCTATAAAATTGAGTACCGGGTCTTTCCCGGGGGTAAAAGGCAGTCGGAGCGTGGTGCCGACCACACCACCTCATTCTAGTGCCGAGGTCATGGAAAGCATGGGGTTCTACCTCCATGCCCCCCAAGTGCCTTCATGGCATGTTACGGGGATACCTTTACCTTTATTTTTGTTGTAAATTATTGCTAATGTTTTTGTTACATAGTTTGTGCTGAACTGTAATTGGCCTCTGGCTGTTGTACAGCTCATGATGGATGGATGGATGGATGGATGGATGGATGGATGGATGGATGGATGGATGGATAAGATAGATTAGATAAGATAGATTAGATAAGATAGATAGATAGATAGGTAGGTAGGTAGGTAGGCAGGCAGGCAGGCAGGCAGGCAGGCAGGCAGGCAGGCAGGCAGGCAGGCAGGCAGGCAGGCAGGCAGGCAGGCAGGCAGGCAGGCAGGCAGACAGGCAGGCAGGCAGGCAGGCAGACAGACAGACAGACAGACAGACAGACAGACAGACAGACAGACAGACAGACAGACAGACAGACAGACAGACAGACAGACAGATAGATAGATAGATAGATATGATAGATAAGATAGATATGATAGATATGATAGATATGATAGATAAGATAGATTAGATAAGATAGATTAGATAGATTAGATAAGATAGATAGATAGATAGACAGATAGATAGACAGACAGACAGACAGACAGACAGATAGATAGATAGGCAGGCAGGCAGGCAGGCAGATAGATAAATAATAATAATAATAATAATAATAATAATAATAATAATAATAATAATAATAATATTAATAATAATAATAATAATAATAATAATTATAATAATAATAATAATAATAATAATTATTATTATTATTATTATTATTATTCCGTGGGATCTTTTTTTTTATCATATATTGAGAGAAGTATTTGCTGAATATGTTCGGAACTTCTGTTGTACCGGTAGCTGATGTTTTTCTAATATTTGTTACAAGAGTGTAACTTTGTTCTTTCCTTCTAAACCTTCCGCTTTCTTTTTTTATTATGTTCAAAGTTGTTTTGATTTTATTATTCGAGTTTAGAATAAGTCCGTTATAGTAAAGTTCTTTCACTTTTAAGATTACTTTGTGTAATATTTTAGAGTAATTTTTAAAGTGAGCTATTAATTTGGGGTCATTGCTATTTCTACTTTGAATATATAGAGTCCTCTTAGTTTTACATGAAACTTTTATGCCTTGTGTAATACAATTGTTTTTAGATGTTTGAGAATTTTTATAATATACAGGAAAACAGGATTCAAAGACATTTAAGAATGTTTTATGAAACACATTGAATTTACTATTCATATCGCCATTACCATATACAGACTCCCAGGTTTTATTTTTTAGTTTAGCTTCAATTTTCTTTAAAGATTTTTCCATTATGGCCCTTAACCTAATTTTATTCAGGTGTTTTTTGCAGGAAATTTATCGTTTGTGTTTATCAGTTGAGCATCATGTTCTGAAAGACCATTTATAATGGGAACTGTCCGGTAACTATCTAATCTATCTTTCCTTATAATTATATTATCAATTGCAGAAATCGGTCTTCTTTGTATTCTAGTTGCAAAGTTGACCGTATATATTAAATTGAAGGTTGCTAGTAATGTGTTAAGTTCTTCTTTTTTAGTGTTTTCAGTGAGATAGTCAATATTTAAGTCTCCACAAAACATGTATTCGTGTTTTTTTCATGTACGTGTTGTAATGTTTTTTCAAGTAGATAAAGAAAATGTTTTAAACCTATGTCTTGTAAACCTATGACTATAAGATTACCAGATATGTTCAAACACAATTTTTTCTGCTGGGAATATGTCAGAGTTCCAACTTTCAAAGAAACACAAGAATGTATATCTTTTCATATACTGTACTGAATCAAATTATTCAGACAACTACATTTGTAGGAATTAATGCATATATTACATTGTTCAGATTTCATGTGGCAACTTTCCTTGCTGCAATTTGCCTCCTGGGGAAATTTTTTTACTAAATATTTAAAGTTTCTTGTAATGGGACTACAAACAAGCCATTTTCTTTCTTCTAATTCTAAAATTATTATTTCTTCCATTTCTTCACTTTTTATAGCTTTCTCTGATCTTTACACTCCTTATAACTCCCTCAAAAATTTTTTGTCTTTAAGAAGTCCTAGGAGAGCATTTAAAGATTTATCTAATAAGAAATATGACTGGAATAAGCGTAGGTTTCCATAGAAATCGCACTTTAATGATTTGTGGCATGTGTGTTTGTTTCTAAATGTCTTTCAGATCTCGCGAAAAAAAAAAATTATCACAAACATTACAGTGACAATCATGGCAACTGAACGTCTCACTTGTCTGTACTAGTGAGTGCTTTTTTAGACTTCCGAAACCCGAAATATTTTTGTTGCACACATCAAAACTGAATTCCTTCTCAGCTCTGACTCTCGTTTTTATGAAATTAAATATTCGTTCCATAATCATCACAAGTTCATGTCCTCTCGTCTGTGAACGACTGCACATTATTTTACACTTCTGAACTCCAAAAAATACTACCTCAAAACAATTAATCTGAATGCCTTCTCACAGGGGTGTACGGGACCATCCCTTTTGAATCCAGCACATCGAAACTTTCTTTCCACACACATTTCCCCTGTGTATAGGAGTGTAAGCGTTTTCAGATTACTAATTTTTGACAATTTCTTTCCACATATATCACAACTGGATGCCTTCTGCCGTGTGTTAGGGCCCTCTCTCCTGTGTATGGGAGTGTATGCTTATTTAGACCACTAGACTGCGAAAATCTCTTACTTCGTATTCAACTGAATTAATTCTTCCCTGTGTGGACGAATTCATACATTCTTAGATTACCAGATTCTGACAATTTCCTTCTACATGTATCACAACTGAATGTATCTCCTGTGTGTGTACAATTGCATATATTCTTAGATTACCAGATTCTGAAAATTTCTTTCTAGATACATCACAACTGAATGCCTTCTCCCCTGCGTGCATTTTTAGACAACCAGATCCTGATAATTTCTTTTCACATAGGCCTATATCACATCTAAATGCCTTCCCTCTGAGTGTATGATTGCATGTTTTTTTTAGACTAAGAGATTGAGAAAAACTCTTTCCACATATATTACAACTGAATGACTTCTCCCCTGTATGTACGACTGCATGCTTTCTTGCACTAACAGACTGAGAAAATCTCCTTCCACATATATTACAACTGAATGGCTTCTCCCCAGTATGTACGACTGCATGCTTTCTTGCACTAACAGACTGAGAAAATGTCCTTCCACATATATTACAACTGAATGACTTCTCCCCTGTATGTACGACTGCATGCTTTCTTGCACTAACAGACTGAGAAAATCTCCTTCCACATATATTACAACTGAATGGCTTCTCCCCAGTATGTACGACTGCATGCTTTTTGAGATTACCAGATTCCGAAAACTTCTTTCCACATACATCACAACTGAATGCCTTCTCCCCTGTGTGTATGACTGCATGCTTTTTAAGACCACCAGATTCCGAAAACTTCTTTCCACATATATCACAACTAAATGCCTTCTCCCCTGTGTGTACGACTGCATGCTTTTTAAGACCACCAGATTCCGAAAATTTCTTTCCACATATATCACAAATGAATGCCTTCTCCCCTGTGTGTACGACTGCATGCTTTTTAAGACTACGACAATCCGAAAAATTCTTTCCACATACACCACAATTGAATGCATTCTCCCCTATGTGTACGACTGCATGCTTTTTAAGACCACTAGATTCCCAAAATTTCTTTCCACATATATCACAACTGAATGCCTTCACCCCTGTGTGTACGACTACATGCTTTTTAAGACCACCATATTCCGAAAATTTCTTTCCACATATATCACAACTGAATGCCTTCTCCCCTGTGTGTATGAGTGCATGTCTTTTTAGACCAACATATTCCCAAAATTTCTTTCCACATATATCACAACTGAATGCCTTCTCCCCTGTGTGTACGATTACATGCTTTTTTAGATTACAAGATTGCGCAAATTTTTTTCCACATATGTCACAACTAAATGCCTTCTCCCCTGTATGTACGAGTGCATGATTCTTTAGACCAACAGGTTGCGAAAATTTCTTTCCACATATATCACAACTGAATGCCTTCTCCCCAGTGTGTACGACTGCATGCTTTTTAAGACCACCAGATTCCGAAAACTTCTTTCCACATATATCGCAACTGAATGCTTTCTCCCCTGTGTGTACGACTGCATGCTTTTTAAGACCACCAGATTCCCAAAATTTCTTTCCACAAATATCACAACTGAATGCCTTCTCCCCTGTGTGTACGAGTGCATGTCTCTTTTGTCTAACATATTCCCAAAATTTCTTTCCACAAATGTCACAACGGAATGCCTTCTCCCCAGTGTGCATGAGTACATGCTTTTTTAGACTACAAGAGTGTGAAAATTTCCTTCCACATATATCACAACTGAATGCCTTCTCCCCTGTGTGTACGAGTGCATGTCTTTTCAGACCAACATATTCCCCAAAATTTTTTCCACATATATGACAACTAAATGCCTTCACACCTGTGTGTATGAATGCGTGCTTTTTCAGACTACCAGAATGCGAAAATTTCTTTCCACATATATCACAACTGAATGCCTTCTCGCCAGTGTGTACGGGTCCATGTCTTTTTAGGCTAAGATAGTCCCAAAATTTTCTTCCACATATATCACAACTGATTGTTTTCTCCCCTGTGTGTGTGTGAGTGCGTGATATTTTACACTACGAGATTGCGAAAATTTCTTTCCACATTTATCACTACTGAATGGCTTCTCCTCTATGTCTTCTAGTGCGTCCTTATTTAGAGTACCAGATTGCGACAATTTCTTTCCACACATATCGCAATCGCATGGGTTCTCGTCTGTGTGTACACGCGAATGTCTTTCCACATCAGTCGATTTGCAAAATGTTTTTTCATATAAATCAGAACTCAATGTCTTCTCCCCTGTGTGTTCGGGTGCGTGTTTTTTCAGATGATCAAAATGCAAACAATCGTTTTCACAAACATCGCAAATAAACGATGTCTTGCGCGTGTGTAGAACAGCATTGCTTTTGAGTCTAGTCGGATCGAAAAACCACTTTTCACAAACATCACATTTGAATGCCTCCTTCCCTGCCTTCAGGCACTCATCTTCTGTTATACTGACGCAGGAAGGTCGCACTTCAAAGCTGTGAAAGAAACGCGCTATCAGTTCAAGCAATAAAGACTAAAACAGCTTAAATCACAAAAAAAAAAAAAAAAACAGAACTATATCCACCACAAATATATTATACTTCGTAACTAGCAAGTAATATCGAGAAAAATTTTGAAAGTTCTTACTTATGGCGTTTCGAAAACCCAGAGGTTCATTGCCGCCCTCATATGCCAAATATCGATCTCTCTCTAAGCAAGATTAATCCAGTCCCTACCATCATATACTGTCGCCCTCAAATTCATTTGAATATTATCCTCCCATCTACAAATTGGCCTCTCGTAAGGTCTTTTCCGTCAGGTCTTTTCACTAATAATCTATATGCATTTCTAGAATCACTACATGCCCTGCCCATCTCAGCCGCCTCGATTTAATGTTCCTAATTACGTTAAGTGAAGAATGCAGTGCGTGCAGTTCTTCGTAATTTTTCCTGTAATTTCATTCCTCTTAGCCCCAAATATTTTCCTAACTACCTTATTCTCAATCACCCTTAACCTCTGTTCCTCTGTCAAAGTGAGAGTCCAAGCTTCATAAACATACTGAAGAACAGGTAATATAACTGTTTTATAAGTTGCAACTCATATTTTTAGACAGCAGACTGGATGATAAAAGTTTCTCAACCGAATAATAACAGGCTTTTCCCATATTTATTCTGCGTTTAATTTCTTCCCGAGAATGATTTATATTAGTTAGTTAGTGTGATTTAAAAAGGCGCGTCAATTACTACGGCTATTTGGACACTTATCTAAAATTTAAAAAAATATACAAACAATACAACAAGCTGAATACT
Source organism: Periplaneta americana (assembly GCF_040183065.1). Taxonomy (NCBI): domain Eukaryota; kingdom Metazoa; phylum Arthropoda; class Insecta; order Blattodea; family Blattidae; genus Periplaneta; species Periplaneta americana. The sequence continues at coordinate 6,473,899 of NC_091125.1, read as the reverse complement.
AACAAGAGCTAAAAAACGTCACATTGTAAACAAAGTACACAAATGCAGTATTACAAAATTAATTGTAAAATATCATTAAAAATGAGCAAATCTCAGACCGTAGGTAGTGTCTCAAATGAAACAAAAAAAAAAAAAAAAACATCACCAAAGACAAATTATACGGCGCATTTCAAAACAAAAAAATTTCATAAAATATTCGGATGTATGAGGCCCGAAATGTCAACTATGTAAAAGTTAGCTAGTGGGGTTTAAAAAAGGAGCGTCAGCTACAATGTCTATTTGCGCCCTTATCTAAAATCCATCATAAAACAGAAACAATACAATAATCAGAATGCTTAAAAAACTAAAAAGCATTGTCACGGTTAAAGGGAGGTACACAAATGCAGTTTCAACAAGGTGATGCATAAAAATCATAAAAAAGTGAGCAGTTCTCAGACCCTAGCTAGTATTTAAAAGAAATAATAGAATAAAATAAAATAAATGCCACCAGAAATAAATTATGTGGCACATTTCTAAAATACTCGGATGTAAAAGATCCGAATGTATAGTTAGTGAAAAATATATAGTACTGTAAACAACATATCTTTGCTTTGGTGGGGAAGGGTCCTAACCCACAAAATTTTGATTTTAGACTTAAAACCATTTATGGAGTCTAAGAAGTATAAATTTTACATCAATTAAAGGTAATATGGGATTAATTAAAGAATTAAAGAGATATTTGAATTTTGTGAAAAGTCCTATAGGCTTACCAAATTAGTAAGTTGTGAATAGACTTAAGTGTCTTACATCCATTCACAGTTCCATTGGAAGGAAAAATGCTGGAACGTTTGTACGATTGTGAAGGATCTTAATCCAGCTGCAAGTATCTTACAACAATTCAAAATTTCATATGAACAGGAATGCTCGAAATTTTGTGAATTGTGAAGAAACTTAAACCACCTAAAATCCTGACTTTGAAAACAGTAATGATGAATTATTTGGGGATATTAGTGACGATGATCGGACATATCATCCAGAAGGGCAGGATGAAGAGACAACTTCCCCAAGATAATTTAGAATGACCAGCACACTCTGATGGACAGAAGATAACAGAACAAGTTGAGAAAAATCAGATAAGGGGGAGGAATGAAGACATAGCAGAGGACAGCAATATAACTAAGAAAAGGAAACGTAATGTTCAAAAGAAATTACAAATACCGGCACAGTAGAGACAGGCAAGAAACCCCTACCACACAAGAAAACAGAGTGCGAAAAACATAATAAGGTTTCATAATATAAAGGCACTACCAGTAGTATCATTCACATTACGGTACTGTCGAAGTTCTATTAAAATGAGGTACCTTGGTTCTGGCTTATCCAAAACAGGCTATACATGACTATAAAGGATAGTATGCAGAACTTGGAATTACTCCCGAGAAGGCCGGTTATTATAAAAAAAATTCATCACTGAAATTATGGTTTTCACAGGCCGAAAAAGGATCAATGTGATTTCTGTACGCTTTTTAAATAACAAAGTTGAGGCAGGGAAACAAGAACTTCAGGAAAAAAAAATGGATCTGCATGTGGCTAGAAAACAGGAAGCAAGTGAATATAAAGAAGCTAATAAAAGAAGGGCTAAATCTGAAAATTCATTTTGCTGTTTCACAATGTATATGTAAAAAATTCTTGTCACACCAGTGTCGAATATTGGAAAACTATATTACCGTACATACAAAAATTGAAAAACTTTTAATTTCACTACATATGATTTGGGCAACTCTGAGGCTGTAAATTTTATGTGGCATGAAGGTATTGGATCAAAAAGATCCTCAGAAATAGCAAAGTGTCTTTGGGAAACTTTAAGAAATCTTCATCCAGCAGTACAAGAAGCGACTATCCATACATCATCAGGACAAAACCGTAACCATATAAAAGTGGCTATGTTTCTGCGTGCTGTAACGATGTTACCTATCAACGTGATTATTAAAAAATTTATGGACTCTGGTCATTCTGAAATGGACTGTGATAGTGTCTATTCTGCCATAGATGGTAGAGAAGACTAGATTGATATTTTTGCCCCAGATAGATGGTATACTATTGCCGAACAGCTGAAACACAAAACCCTGTATATAGGGTAGTTGAAATGTACTTCGCTGATTTCTTTGATTTTATGAGCTTTTCTGTTCGACTGATAACTAATAAGAACAAGTATGAGGATGAAGGTACCCTAAACTGGTTGAAGGTAAAACGGTTGCAATAAAGAAAAGGAAATTCAACCCGCATGTTTTTCAAAGAAAGATTGAGTAACCTAGAATTTCGAACCATCACAGTGAAAAAGATACCTAAACGAAGAGAAACAGATTTTCTTACTAGTGTTATCAGCATACTCTACTCAGAATCTTGCCAATTGAGAAAAGGAGCCGCATCCCAAAATTGTATCATTCATTTTAGTAATCCTTAAAAAACAAAGGATGCAACATGTACTACAGTAATGTCATCAGCACAAGATGACATATATAGTTAATGCTTTGTATCATTTCTTCAATATAATATTAACCTCTTCACGCCTGTGTACATAACTTTTTCAAAAGAAGTTTATCCTAATGTAAGAAGTATAGTATCCAGGCGTATAGTATAAGTGTAAATTCTTAATTTGGAAACATTTCTATACTACCTGAAGACATTTGATATTAATTTAATTTTAGGCCTTAAATCAGGTTGAGAATCCCTTGAATAATAACTTAGAACGGTTTTTTGTCTTGTACTGCAAATAAAAATTGTGGCCAGAAAGGATTAACACATTGATTTTTCCGTAATTGATCATTTTTTAACTAAAGTACATGTGTTTAGCATCAACTACCGGTCGAGGTGGGTTCCGCCAAGTTGGTGACCGGGGGATGCAATGGTGGCTCTCGTGCTTTTCTTTTCGAACATTAATTGCGTTATCACCACCCAGTCCTTTTTGTTCTCTCGTGTTTTTCATCGCTCGATATTTCTCCTCGCCGGCCACCATTGCATCACAGCCATTTGCACCTCTCCCCGCTGTTTTGTTCTTGCCGCATACGCCTACATGACAGGATTTGTTAAGAATGCCTGATGAGGCTATATTATTCTTCCTCTTCTAGTTCATTATATTCATTCTTAGGTTAAGGTTCTTAGGCTTATAACTCCCGTCTCACCAGCGGGGACCTTTCCTATCTCCGTGGTCTTGTCCCACAGTTTCGATCGCGACTTCCGACTTGTGCGGTCTGAGAGGGAGCCCAGTAACGAAGCAATAGTGGACCCTTCACACTGCCCCTATATGCAAGTCAAGGTGCGGAGCCCAGACCAGACGTCAAGCACACTCACGTAGAGCCACAATGGGGGCCTGGGGCGATTTAGACGCCCTGGTGACCGACTTTTCTCGCCAGAGCAGATATATCGCTCTGACGTGTTACTGCTGACGTATGAGTGTCGCAGTGTAATCAACCACAAGTCCCCTGAAGCTGCGTGCTGTCTCGGATTGCTCCGGCTTTGGTGGGTGGGTTGGAGTTAGCCAAGTAGTCTGGCGGTTGTGTTCAGTGTAGAGTGGGGAGCCACAGGCTGTTATTCCCGTGGTAGGGGCATAAAACTGCGACACGCCTCTGGTGTAACACTTGCTGTTAGGTGTGTAATGTCCAGTTTGAAGGGTGACTTGCGTGAAATGGGTTGCTGGGATGGGGCTCTGGGGGGGGGGTTACCATGGCCGGCACAAACCGAGAAGAATTTTTCGGTGTTTTTTTCTTCCGCCCCCCCCCCACGCCGACGGTTCCGTAAAGGGGGCCAGTTTCAAAATGGCTTCTTCGCGCTCCTCTTCTCCTACCAATAAAAAGAAATAGAACGGAAGAACCTAAAAAAGGTACAGTAACTGGTGGTCTTAAGACGAACACAGCTATGGATCTGGTTCCCGATATTGTGAATGTTTATATGCCGCCTCCAAAGTTCATTAGTATTACTTTGATAGGAACGGAAAAAACGATGAAAAACATCAGCCCTTTTCATATCAGATGGACTCGTGGGGAAAGTCAAGAATGCCACTAGACTCCGCAATGGTAGCCTGCTCGTCAAAACTTTGTCTACCAAACAAAAGTGAGACCTCTGCTGAAGAGAAGTTGCTGGCGTCATAAGGGAGAACTGCACTCCTCGCTCAACACCACGCGGGGAGTGGTTCATACAGATGCTTTGGATGGAATGAGTGATGAGGAGATACAACTCGAGCTTGTAGACCAGTCTGTGTCCAAGGCCTACCGTTTGTTCCGTAAGCGGGAGGGACGGACTTATCCATTGAGCACCGTTTTGTTGATTTTAGAGAAATCCCTCCTACCTGAATATATCTTTGTCGGCTACGAGCGTGTCCCTGTGGGTGCGTATGTGCCGAACACAATGCGCTGCTTTAGGTGCAAAGGTCGGCAGAAACGTTGCATAAACGAAATCGCATGTGCAAAGTGCGGCGGTGGTGACGCTCGGGACTCTCCATGTCCCAACACAGCGCACTGTGTGAATTGTGAACGGAACCATGCCGCAAATTCCAAGGACTGTCCGAAATATCAGGTAGAGAAGGCAATACAAGAGCTTCGAGTCAGAGACAATGTAAGTTTCTTTGAGGCACGAAAACGTTATTTCGATCTCGATTAGAAATAGAAAGAAAAGAAATCCTATGCTGCTGTTTTACAGGAAGGAACGGAGGGTACCGATGCGTCAACTCAAATGCCACCTCTTGAGCATATACCTGGAAAGCGAGCTGAGACCGCAACCCAGACTATGTGGACGCAGGCAATCATACGACAGCTGTGGCCTTGATATCAGGTCCTATGTACCGAAAAAGACGGTTCTGAGACGTCACAGACAAATTCTGAGCATGAGAGAATATCAAGACGTCGCACTCCTGGTACGGAAGAGAAATCGAGTACTCGTTCTCGATCCCGTACCCGATCACGGTCACGATCAGGAGCGCTACGTACTGCAAGTGAGTCGCCACCGTCAAAAACTAAGCTGCCGGAGTCGAAGGAACAGCGTCTTACGAAAGAACAGAAGAGAAAATTCCCTGTAAAGCCATCACCATGAACTAGCTCCTCGTGATGATTGATATACAATGGAACGTGAACGGTATACGCAGTACATACGCAGAACTACAACAACTAATCTACCAAGAGAATCCTGGTATTTTATGTCTTCAAGAGACCCACCTCCAACCTGAAAACTCCCTGAGTATCTAGGGGTACTATGTTCACAGGTACGATCATCTTGCCGGTATTCATACTAATGGCGGTTGTCCTCTCCTTCTCTGCCAAAGTATCTTTTTTCCGTCATCAATATTACCACTGTACATCAATGTATAGCTGCCACAATAACATTACATAACATTCAGTTTTCTATAAATTGTATGTATATACCCCCTCATACACCTTTCCCAATAAACGAAATTGAAGATATTCTGACGCAGGTACCTGCTCCATATCTGTTAGTGGGGTATTTCAATGCATCCCACCACTCTTGGGGTTCCAATTCTGATGATGACAGAGGAAGTAAAAATATCAGAGTTAAGTACCCATTTCAATCTGATTACCCTGAACACAGGGGAAGCAACACATCTATCTTTCGCTTACGGTACTTTCTCTACGATAGATATCTCCATTTGTAGCCCAGTTTTGTCCACGCATTTCGAATGGTCTGTCATTCCCGACCTCCATGGTAGTGACCACTACTCCATTCAAATGTGTATGTCCGCTTTACGTCCTGTGGAATCTCGACCTCCAAACTGGGTTATTAAAAAGGCGGACTGGGTCGGATTTTCGGAGTCCATATCATTCGATGATACTGGACATGAAAGTGTGGACTCCGTCCGTAGTAGAACATTTCTCAAATGTGGTTATAAAGTGAGCAGAATTATCTATCAACCCCGGTCGTCCTGCAGGCCAAAACGCTTCTCTGTACCCTCGTGGACTGATGCCTGCAGAGATGCGATCCGAGACCGCAAACGTGCCTTACGCCAATTAGAGCGCCATCCGACCCAAAAAAAAAATTGTTCAGTATAAACGTCTTTGAGCCAAAGTTCGTAGCACTGTGTGCGAAGCTAAGAAGACGTCCTGGACAAAGTACGTCAGTTCATTGAAAAACAACGTGCCAGCTAACACCGTATGGGACAAAGTCAGTCGAATAATGGGGAAACGTAGTTCTGTAATTCCGGACCTTCTGTACAATAGAGTAACGACCACCAGTCCCATAGAAATTGCTGAAATATTCGCTAGCTCATTTTCACAGGTAAGCAGCTCAATCAATTATGATACGGAATTTCTCAAGATAAAAGACGCTGCAGAGGAACGAAACCTAAATGTTAAATCTGATAACAATGAAAACTACAATGTACAGTTCACATCAGAGGACTTGGAGGCGGCACTAGACACATCCCCTGGCCCTGATAAAATCCAAAACAGCTTGCTTCGCCATCTTCCGCCAGCTGGAAAATCCTTTCTTCTGTCAATATACAACAGAATCTGGACTGAGGGGGTTCCGCTATTGTAATCCCAGGCGAGAAACCGGGAAAAGATCCTTCATTATCTGGCACTTATAGGCCAATTTGTCTCACCAGCTGCGAATGTAAGGTTGTGGAAAAGATGATAAGCAAACGCCTGATGTCGGTACTCGAATCGGAAACTCGATTATCTAATATCCAATGTGGTTTTCGTAAGCACAGATCTGTCGCAGACCATCTTAATCGGCTTGAGACCGCCATTAGAGATGCTTTCCTCAAGAAGGAGCATCTTGTGGCTGTCTTCTTTGATCTAGAGAAAGCTTACAACACCACATGGCGTCATGGTATTCTGCAAACTCTGCATGATTGGGGACTTCGTGGCAGTCTCCCAACTTTTGTTGCGAAGTTCATGGCAGAGCGGTATTTCCGAGTTCGAGTAGCACCACAATTTCTAATAAATATCTCCAAGAAAACGGCATTCTGCAGGTGTCTGTATTAAGCACTCTTCTTTTCTGTATTGCGATCAATGGAATGTCCATTGTGTGGGTGATCGAGTATATTCTCTCTTGTAAGTTAATGACTTCAGTTTATATTGCAGCTCCCGATATCTTCCATCCATTGGTCGATAGTTGCAACTGGTCATCAACGTGCTATCAGAATGGGCTGTTCGCAATGGTTTTAAATTTTTCACTCTAAAAACGCAGTGTGTCCACTTCTATAACCATCGTGGACTGCATCCATATCCTGAACTGCGTCTTAATGGAGTAGAATTGCAGTATACAGACACTGCGAAATTTTTAGGTCTTATCTCTGATTATAAATTAACGTGGGAGCGCATATACGTGATTTTAGACTCTTCAACAAATACAGCAAATTTAAATGGTTTAATTATGTGTTACCTAGTGAACTATGGCTTTGATGAGACGAGCATGCGCAATGTTATGTCTCTAGAACTTAGAAATTGTCGGCTGGCCCATTCTTTTTGCTGCTATGTGTACATTCCCTCCAAACATGCCGGAAATTGTCTTGGAACATATAGTGCTACGACATTTTATATTATCACCATCTTCACAGCAAAAAACCTCCAGTTCCTTATTTTGGAGGTAGAAGGTTTGGGCAGAGACATTTGTAAACCACCTTATATGTCCAGTACGCCTGCCACTGCCTTGTTTACTGTATCAACAACACAGTATGGCAGTCAGAGTGCTTTACAGAGGAGGTGGGCGAATGGAGGAGGGTACATTGTAGACTGCATAGTGACAACACAATGATTCGCGAATCACTTTTTGGACATCTCTGATCTAGAGTAAAGTTAAAAATAAAGGTGATAGTGCATCTCCTTGACTTGAGAAACGTGGGATTTGATGGCAGGGACTGGGTTAATCTTGCTTAGGATAGGGATCGATGACGGACTTTTGTGATAGCAGCAATGAACCTGCGGGTTCCTTAAACGCCATTTGTAAGTAAGTACTGCCTACAACGAGGGGAGGTGTCTGAATTCAGCAGCTTTCACAAGTGACATTGTTTCATGGGTTAAACCAGATAACATTATGATATGTCTCTGGCTCATAGACTTGTTAAAGAAATCCGGGCCTGTCAAGGACATGGGTAAGGTTACGAAAAACTGTCTGTAACCTGTATATCAGATTACATTTTCTCTGTGGTCTGAGTGAGCATCGTGGAGTGTATGAGAAATCGTTAGTCATGGGTGTACATTGTACATGGAATAAGTTACTTACTTATGGCTTTTAAAAAATCCTGGGGTTCATCGTCGACCTCACATAAGCCCACCATCGGTTAATATTCTAAAAAAAGATTAATCCAGTCCCTACCATCATAACCCACGTCCTCAAATCCATGTTAACATTATCCTCCTAACTACGCCTCAGCCTCCCCATGGTCTTTTTCCTTCCAGCCTCCCAACTAAACCTCTATATGCATTTCTACATTCCCTCATATGTGCTACATGCCCTGCCCATCTCAAGCACCTGGATTTAATCTTCCTAATTATGTTAGATGAAGAATACAGTGCATGCAGTTATGGGTTGTGTAACTTTCTCCTTTCTCCTGTAACTTCATCCATCTTAGTCCCAAATATATTCCTAAGCACCTTATTCTCAAATACCCTTAACTTTCAGTCCTCTCTCAAAGTGAGAGTCCAAGTTTCACAACCATACAAAATAACCAGGAATATATCTGTTTTATAAATTCTAACTTTCAGCTTTTTTGAGAGCAGACTAGATGACAAAAGCTTCTCAAGCGAATAATAATAGGCATTATTCATATTTATTCTGAGTTTAATTTCCTCCCGATTGTCATTTATATTTGTTACTATTTCTCACTGATATTTGAATTTTTCCACCTTTTCTAACGATAAAATTCCAATTTTTATATTTCTCTTTTGTACAATGTTCTGGTCACGAGACTGACCACATACTTGTCTTTTCAGGACTTAGTTCCAAAGCTATCTCATTACTTGCTTCAAGTAAAATTCCATTGTTTTCAGTACATACTGTAAAGGAAGCAATCCTTGTGCTTGTGCTCATTTAGGAGTTACGTAAGTAAAGTATAATAATTTACAATTAGTCTAAAACTTCTCTGCTTTCTTTGGTCTGCCTTTACTAAATTTTGTTTTCTTCTAAGTTATATGACATTCTAAATTGCTAAAGTCTAAACTACTTATTCATACCTGTTAGTGCCAGTAGTGTTTATTCATCTTTATTTATTTCAACTTAATTGTAGCTAAGTTATTAATTAATAGCAAATCTTTACTTATAGCAACTTCATATTTTTATATAACGTTTTTTTTCTTTTAAGTTGGATACCCTGATTCTTGACAGTAATAATCTGGTTATCTCTGATAGAACATTGTACAATGACCTTCACTCACCCCATTCCCCTATACCTGCTGACCAGAACCCTCTCTCTCACCCTGAAGCATTCAACATTTTAACAACAGCATTTCCCAAGAGATATTCATCCCTTCACGTAGCCCATATTAACGCTCAGAGTTTTGGTTGCACACTTTGACGAAATTCAATTCATTTTCTCGAATCAGAATTTGCATGCTCTTTTCATCTCTGAATCTTGGCTAAAGCCTACATTGTCCTCAGCTATATTACACCTAGATGGTTATACGCTATTAAGAAATGATCGTTTAAAAAAACAAGGAGGTGGCGTTGCTCCATATGTTAGATCAGATCTCAATCCCAGAATAATATACACGTCTCCTGGCGAGTATGCCGGAAAACCTGAAATGTTATTTGTAGAAGTCTCGACAAGCTTTCAGAAATGTCTTATTTGTGTAATTTACCAACCCCCGAAGATTAACGATATTGCAGAGATCGGGAGATCGTTGTTGGAATTCATCATAGATTATGAACACGTCCAAATAATAGGTGATCTTAACACAAATTTGTTAGCCTCTGATTCGAACTACACGAGACATCTATTGACCATGTTCCAGGCTCTTGATCTAGCAGTCCTTCCCCTTCAACCCACCCACCATACCCAATCTTCCGAATCCCCATTAGACTTAATTATTACGAAGAATGCAGACAAAGTACAAAAACTTGGACAATGTGCGGCTTCGGGAATTTCGTAGCATGATATTATTTATCTAGTATATTCTTTGAAGTGTCCCAAGCCCACGCCTAAACTCATAAGGTACCGTGACTTGAAATGTGTTGATGAAACCCAACCACTTGAAGACACAATGAAGGTGCCCTGGGACTCAATATGGACCTTACATATTGTTGACGAGAAAGTTGTTAAATTAAATGAGTACATTATAAATTTATATCACAAGCATGTTCCTATCAAATCTAAACGCGTAAAAAGGACACAAGCACCATGGATGACTGCTGACATACGTAGTATGATTATGGACAGAAACACCGCACACAAAACGTTTAAACATGACAAGACACAAATCTCTTATAATTATTACAAACTCTTACGTAACAGAACTACTCAAGCCATTAGAAACGCAAAACTGAGACATTTTCATAACATCTTGAAGGTGGGAGCTGACCCTTCCAAACTGTGGAGAAACTTCCGGACAATTGGTTTAGGAAAACCCAGGACTCAGGTAGACAGTGTGCCAGTTTCTCTTGATGAACTAAATGACCATTTAGCAATGGTACAACGGTACAGTCAATAACCTTGGATACGGTTGACAAACAGCAGACACTTAACGAATTACAAATGTAAGTCACTTATGTTACAGAAACTGAAGTAAGAGCGGCAATAAAACGTATTACTTCTAAAGCTGAAGGTGTGGATAATATTGGTATAATATTATTGAAGAAAATATTGGACATAATACTGCCGACATTAACACATATATTCAATGCCTCACTCATAACTTCTACCTACCCGAACCTCTGGAAGAAAGCCTTTATCCGTCCGATCCCCAAAATTAAAACATCATTATGTGCAAATGATTTCCGCCCAATTAGTATCCTACCTGCTCTATCTAAAGCTCTGGAACGTATTGTTCACAAACAACTAATGAACTATGTAACCGAACATGCCTTATTGGACGAATACCAATCCGGGTTCATAAATGGACATAGTACTACTAAAAGTGAATGAGGATATACGTGAAGCCACGGATGAACATAAATTAACATTACTGACATTACTTGACTTCAGTAAGGCATTTGATACAGTTTACACGGACCTTCTATTATGAAAATTAAGACTTCTGAATCTTTCTGAAAGTTCTATTACTTGGTATGAATCCTACCTTCGCGAACGTCAACAATGTGTCATTGCATGCGATTATTCTTCAAAATGGTGTGTCATGAAATCTGGAATTCAACAAGGATCAGTTCTCGGACCTTTACTCTTCATGATCTACATTAATGACGTGACTAATATGATAAAACACTGCAGATACCATATGTATGCTGACGACTTGCAAATTTACTTACATTTCCACCCTGACGAGACTAGTGACGCAGTAAATAAAATAAACGAAGACTTGAATTCGATTTTACTGTGGACACACAAATTTGGATTAAGGTTAAATCCAGAGAAATCGCAAGCAGTCGTAATGGGACGTAATCGTCTACGAAGCACTCTTGATAGTAGTACTATACCACACATAATATTGAATGGGATTATTGTTAAATACAGTGAAACAGTTAAAAATCTTGGCATTTTTATGGATAGCGATCTAAATTACTCAAGTAACACATATTTGCAAAAAAAACATTTTCTCAACTTCACTCCTTGTTTCATATAAAAGAATTTCTACCACTTAGCCTAAAAAGGAACCTTATTCAGACGCTGGTAATGCCACATTTTGATTATTGCGATTCCTTGCTAACTAATGTAAGTTCACTCTTAGCTTAGAGACTACAACGTGTTCATAATGTGTGTATACGATTCATCTGCAATACATAAATTTGACCATATAACTTCCCTCCAGTTACTTTCATGAGTGCGTCTGAAGGAACGAAGAACAATACATTCACTGTATCTTCTGTTTAGAATCATGCATACTTCTACTCCAAATTATCTGTTATCGCGCTTTCAATTTCTTACAACTTTTCGAAACCGACATCAAGCACTTCTTTCTATCCCTCATCATAGAACGTCTTTATACTCATCCTCCTATACAGTAGAAATACCTCACCTCTGGAATCCTTACCTAATGACGTCAGGGACTGCCGGACTTTATCACAATTCAAAATTAAATTGGAAAATTTTGTCTTAGTTAATGTTTTTTAGGTATTGCTAGAAGTATTGATTTGTGTTTTTTTCTTTTTCTTTTTTAACCTAGATTAAAATTGCAAGTTTCTTGTTTATGTTAGTTAATTAGTTAGACTTAATCACTAATTTAAAGTTTGTGTGACTGCAACCTGTATATTTTTGTGTGGCTTTACTTTGTTTATAGTGTTTTTTCTCTCTCTTTATTTCTTGTGTAGCTTTACTTTGTATATTATAGTGTATTTTTTTCTGTTTATTTCTATTATTGTATTTGTATTCCTGGTGTTGTGGAAGAGAAGGCCTGATGGCCTTAACTACACCAGAATAAATAAATAAATAAATAAATAAATAAATAAATAAATAAATAAATAAATAAATAAATAAATAAATTAATTAATAAGTAAGTAAGAAAAAATAAATAAATAAATACTGTGTGCGAAAAAAACTTCTTACGAGTAATAGCCAAAATTTAAAATGTCAGTTAGAAAGGGGGACAAACTTCTAACTCCTTCCATTTTGCTGCCATTGCTGTAAGAATTTGATACGTAGCAAAATGTTCATATAGTGACGAGTGCTTGTTTCATTGAGGTATGAGTTACATGGACTAAATATTCTTGTACATTAATAAGAAGTCCTTTTTTGGCAAACATTTCTGCAGTTTCACTGACAGAAATCCCACACTGTGAGAGGATGCTTTGAAGGACAAGCCATTTTCCATCATTAAAGCAGTGTATATATACGACTAATTTTGTGGCATTACTTTTTGTTTGAGCTGTGGGCCAGGACACATCATGGATACCAGTTTTGCAAAAAGAACTAGTATTCAGTAAACATACTTTTCCGAATTCAAAGAATCTTCGCAGCTGTCTTCATTGTGTGGATTTTATTTTGGTAGGTTATTTTATGACGCTTTACCAACATCTTAGGTTATTTAGCATCTGAATAAGATGAAGGTGATAATACCGGTGAAATAAGTCCGAGGTCCAGCACCGAACGTTACCCAGCATTTGGTCATATTGGGTTGAGGGAAAACCCCGGAAAAAACCTCAACCAGATAATTTGCACCGACCGGGAATCGAACCCAGGCCACCTGGTTTCGTGACCAGACGTGCTAACTGTTACTCCACAGGTGTTGATCATTGTGTGAATTTGTCCATGAGAGTTTCTTGGTCATTGTCCAGTATGACAATAAAATCAAAACAGTTGATAAGTTCCACCAGCTGTAGGAACTGAGTCATATGTATAATGATGTAAAAGTAATCGAAATTGAAGATACGGAGCGATTACATTATTCTGATCCATTTTTTGGGTTTGGAGACTGAAAATGGGAGAAGAGAGGAAACTGTTTACAAATAAGTTAATTTACTCACAAACTGCTTTCACACGCGGACTTATATTCAGGTTGGTGGATGCGTGGGTGGATAGATGAATGTATGGAAGGATATGTGGAATGTTGGCGACAGCCAAATAAACAAACATACACAAAGGCAGACAGAAAAAGAGACAGATAGAGAAAAAGAGAGAAGTACAAAGACAGACAGGCATACAGATAGACAAACTCAAGAGATATACAGACAGATTTACAAGAAGACATGGCAATTCAGAGTACTGAGCTCTTCATTTGAACAGAAACCACGTCGATATTAATTAAATATTTTTATTCTTCGACATTATGATTAATATAAAGCAGTGAAACCAAAAACGAAGTAAAGGCTCACACACTTCACTCACCCCTCAGCAAAGACTTCATCTTCTTCTGCCGTTACTTCCAATTTGAACTCCTTCTCCACATTATCCAACTTATGTGTCTCCTCCTGCAAAACATTATGTAAAGCAAGGCTATAGGATAATAGCAGTTGAAGAATCAATGTACGGCAGTTTATATGCTTTAGAGTTGATTTTAAATCCCACTTAAAAGATTCAAACATTTTCTGTGAAAAATGCAAACAAATTAAAAAAAAATACAAGGACAAAAAAATATGGTATTTTGCAAGAAACATCGCATTTTAAATAAGAATTTTATAAACAATACGCCAATTGGAAAAGTAAATAAAAATGACACTCGCATGATATTCTGGAATTGTCATACATAGGTGAGTAGGAATCAGAAAGAGCAAGTTGACACGTGATCAAACTGTTAGGGTAAAATTGGTAATGACAAATTTTCTCCAGGGAAGTTTGAAACTATTTCATATATTTCTGGATTTATAGCAAGCATACAACTAAGTTAAAGAAATGAAGGTTTTTAAAACTCTAAGAATATGAAAATGAGGGAAACTAATTTCGAACTTGTAAAGAACAATGGAAGAAATAATGTCACATGTGAATATTGAGGGCGACTGTCCTGCCTACTATCCAGATCACATAGGTCGCTCATCCCTATGTTAAAATCGGTAGCACTTTGAAGAAAACAACAGCCTGGATCGCCACCCGTCCGCCATAAACAAACATGAGATGGCAGTACAGCTGCTAATGCATTTCAAATGGGAGTTATGACGTGACTTCTTATGTAACAACTAGATGGCAGCATAGTAAACCCAGGTCGAGGTGGGTTCCTCAAAGTTGGTGACCAAGGGGTGCAATCGTGGCTCTCGTGATTTTCTTTTCGAACATTAATCAACTTATCATCACCCAGGCCTTTTCGTTCTCTTGTCTTTTTCATCGTTTTATATTTCTCCTCGCCTGCCACCATTGCATGTGGAATGCCCACCACTACATCACAGCCATTTTCATCTCTCCATCCCCGCTGTTTTGGGTATAAGCGTGTTCCTGTTCAAGCGCATGTGCCGAACACAATGCGGTGCTTTAGGTGCCAAAGGTTCGGACATACACAGAAACGCTGCACGAACAACATCTTATGTGCAAAGTACAGCAGTGGTGACCATGGGGACTCCCCACGTTCCACCGCTGTACACTGTGTCAATTGTGATGAGGACCACAGCTCAAATTCTAAAGATTGTCCGAAATATATTACAGAGAAGGCAATTAAAGAACTCCGGGAAAAAGATAATATTACCTTCTTTGAGGCGCGTAAACGTACTCTTGAAGACGAAAAGGAACATCGAGAAAAATCACATTCTTCAGTATTGCAGAAAGCAATGGAGAGTATAAATATGGGAACTCAAACGCCACCTCTTGAAGATCTACCTGGGAAGCCAACTGAGACTGCAACTTAGACATTTTTTTTGACGCGGCCACACAGTCTGATGCCTCGGACAACAGCTGTGGTCTTGAAATCAGGCCTTTTAAGCCAAAAAATATAGTCGCGCTGACATCCAGACAGATTCGGCGCCTGTGAGGACGTCACGACGTCGCACTCCTCGTCGGGATGAGAAATGTAGAACACGCTCTCGATCCCATAGGCCTACTCGTTCTAGATCAGGATGAGGAGGGCAACGTACTGAAAGCGAGTCACCACACTCGAAAAGTAAGCTGTCGCAGTCTAAGGCACAAAGTCACAGAAAAGAGCAGAAAAGAAAATCCCCTGTAAAGCCACAATAATGATATAGCTCATCAAGATGACTGATATAATACAATGGAACGTGGAAATTCTTCAGATCTTTGCCAACACATCTGCACAGATAAGCAGCTCGATAAATTATGACCCGGAATTTTTAAAAATCAAAGATGCTGAAATTAACATCTGATAACACAGAACATTACAATACACCGTTCACATCCGACGAGCTGGGTGCAGTACTAGACACATCTCCTGACACCTCCCCTAGCCCTGATAACATCCATAACCGCATGCTTCGCCATCTACCACCAGCTGGTAAATCCTTCCTGTTGACAATGTACAGCAGAATTTGGACTGAGGGTGTCTTTCCATCTTCTTGGCGTTCCACCATTGTTATCCCCGTCCAGAAACCAGGAAAGGATCCTTCTTCGTCTGGAAGCTACAGACCAATTTCTCTCACCAGCTATGTACGTAAGGCTGTGGAAAGAATAAAAAGCAAACGGCTGATGTGGGTACTCGAATCGGAAAACCGATTATCTAATATCCAATATTGTTTTCGTAAGCAAAGATTTTCCACAGACCATTTTGCTCGGCTTGAGAGCGCCATTGGAGATGCTTTCTTCAAGAAGGAACATCTTGTGGCATTCTGCAAATTCTGTGTAATTGGGGCTTTCGTGGCAGTCTACCAACGTTTTTTTGCGAAGTTTATGGTAGTGCGGTATTTCTGAGTTAGAGAAGGCACCACACTTTCTAACGAACATCTCCAAGAAAACGGCATTCTGGAGGGGTCTGTATTAATCATTCTCTCTTCTGCATTGCGTTCAATGTGATTGCCCACTGTGTGAGTGATCGAGTATCTGCTCTCTTGTAAGTTGATGACTTCAGTTTATATTACAGCTCCCGATATCTTCCATCCATCGTCGAAAGTTGCAAATTTTCATCAACGTGCTATCAGAATGGCCTCTTCGCAATGGTTTTAAATTCTCCACTCTAAAAACGCAGTATGTTCACTTCTATAACCATCGTCGACTGCATCCACATCCTGACCTGCGTCTTAATGGAGTGGAGTTGCAATATACAGACACTGCGAGATTTTTGGGTCATATCTATTATTATAAATTAACGTGGGAGGCGCATATACATGATTTGAGAAGGCGTTGCGAAAAATCGTTAAATATTTTACGCCTTTTGTCAGAGGTTCGCTGGGGTGCAGGCCGCATAGTGCTTTTACGTCTTTATCGTGCTCTTATCTGGTCGAAGCTGGATTATGGCTCTTTTATTTATGGCTCAGCAAATAAATCTAAATTACGTCTTTAAACACTATCCATCACCATGGGATACGACTTCTTACAGGGGCCTTCCGAACTAGTCGGATAGTGAGCCTGTATTGTGAAGCAGGAGAACCATCCCTGTATTGGTGATGTAATGTCTTGTTGTGCTCATATGCTGTTAAGCTCCGCACGCAGCATGAGCATAATTCTTATGACTCCTTTCACCATTCTACTCTTTACGGCAGATATAGTGAAAATCCACGAAGACTTCGCCCAGCAGGTGTGCGGTTTCGTGAATTGCTCTCTGAGCTCGACGTCCATTTACCATCAGTTCGCACACTGGAGTATACCACCACTCTAACTTGGATTATGCGACGTTCCATGTTTGATGTAAATCTGAGCCGATGTGTTAAGAATTTTACACCAGCGTTTGTTTATAGACTTCGTTTTAGTGAACCTTTAATACAATATCCAAATTATTCATCCTGGATAAATGATTGTGTTGGTTGTTCCTTCGTTTGTTTAAATACAGACTGAACCAATATAATAGTGATTTACCGCTAAACTGTATGCTTTTTACAGAGCTTTATTGTTTTAATTAGGCAACCCCGGGACAGATTCCTTATCTGTTCTGACTCTTTAAGTGCCATTCAGTCCTTGCAGTCTTTTAATTCTGATGATCCGCTAGTATTAAGAATTCATGAGCTGTTCCACACTCTCCTTAGCTCTGATTATGAGATTGGAGTAGTGTGGATTCCTTGTCATGTAGAACTCCCAGCAAATGAGGCCACGGATGCTGCAGCCTGGGCTGGTGCACTGAATGGCTCTCTGGTATATTGGTGCGAGAGGTGGCAGGACATTCGAAACTACTTGTAATATAAAATATGGTGGCAGAGAAAAGGAAAATGATCTGCACAAGAGGGAAACAAATTACGAAATACATAAAGAATAATGTTGGAGTTTGGGATTCGTCCACAAGAGCATCACGACATGAGGAGGTTTTACTCACCCGGTTGAGGATTGGCCACTGTCATCTGACACATGGCCATCTCCTACATGGCGAGTCTCAGCCAGAGTGTGATATGTGCCGTGTTCCACTTACAAGTGGAACATTTTTTATTGCATTGGAGAAAATATGACCGTGTCTGCTGGCAATATGGAATTCGGCTGACAGTATGTGATGCTGTTGGAAATGATTTTAATTGTACGAATGCAGTTCTGAGATTTTTATCGAATATAGGACTGTATAAAGTGATTTGGATTTTTATTGACCTGTTTTATTTATCCTCCGGACCCTTTACATCCGGAGATTACATTTGTTCTTTTAAATTTTAATTTTACATTGTTGACATTTCGGACTTTATACATCCGAATATTTTATAAAATTTTATTGTTTTTGAGATGTGATAGACAATTTATCTCTGGTGGCCTTAGTTTTATTGTTTTATTTGTTCGCTTTGAATACCACCTAGGGTCGTAGAATTGCTCACTTTTATGATTCTGTACAAACCACCTTGTATATACTGCATTTGTGTACCTCGTTTTACCGTGACAACGCGTTTTAATTCTTTTAGCACTCTGATTATTATATTATGTGTGTCTTTGTTTTATTAAGAATTTTAGATAAGGGCGCAAATAGCCATAGTAGCTGACTCGCCCTTTTTAAGCCCTACTACTACCACAGCTGCATAGGAAACCTGACAAAATTTGTTACCGCCAAAGCCTATAAGCCCGAGCAATCTGGGTATATATGATCTAGACTACTTTTATGTTGAGGTACTTCTCTTACAGCCCCTTAAATTTTTACTTTTCCAGAGTCTGGTTCGATATTACTGTTCCCAATCTAGTCTCTGGCCTTATTTCAGGAGTTTTGGTTCGATAATATGATTTAATGGCTACCCCATGTCACAGCCACTGTAAGATTGCTACTGCAGAGAAGAGGAGGATGGCAACAGAACTGTGAAGATGTCTTCATGTCTTGTGACATTCATGCGTATTTACCAACAATTTTCCAAAGAAACAGATAACAATCATGTGTATTTTATTTACCAAACGAAGACAAATTACAAATAATCTAATTAACTGTATCTCCTACACCAGGCACAAAAAATTTTACTCATCTCCCACCACAGTAACTGAGATTGACCTCCCTCCATACTGGGCTGACCATTAAATTAGAAGTGAATCTCCTAAAAATTATCAGTAGTAGTTAAAAAATTGAAAATGGATATGATTTAGTGAAGTTCAACATTGCACTCTCTAATAGAAAATTTGGGTGGAGAAAATTCACCAAGGACTGCAGAATGAAGAAATGCACAGCATGAGATTAACAATCGTACCCCCTGGTCACCAGTCTGTAGCAGCCACATCAGCCAGTAAATAACACAGTGAGAACTACTGACTAACATTATTCTTAAATAGCACTGACCTGAAATTCACTCTTCAAAACTGTAAAGTCAATTGGCACAGGAGTTTCATCAAATGTTATCTCAGATTTTTGATCATAACCTTTGTCCATATATTCCGTCTTTATTTCAGTCATGTGCAGATCTAATTCATTTCCTTCCTGCAACACACAAATCGTAATAATTATGTAATATATCATATGCAGTTGCTCACGAAACAACAGTGACAAGTTGAATGTCTCTTCACACTATTATCAAATCCTGATGTCAACGAATGCACGTAACCGCACTCCAGAATCAGTACTGGTTAGTGAAATAATTTGTATGAAAAGCCACTTCTATAATGATTTTGTTGTTCGTAATCTTGTCCATTGGTTTGTTGAAACTGTTGAACGGGAAGAAACGATTAATGCAAGTACACTGTCCCAAAGTAACAGTCAGTATGAATGATATCGCAGAATGGAGGAGGATGGAAAATGAACTATGAAGTAGTCTTTAGATTCGTGATTTTAATGCGTAGCTACAGACAACTCGTCCCGAGAAATAGCCAGAGTTTGGTTAATAAACTATTCAAAAAATAAAAATATAGCCTACCTACATAGATACAATTAACTGTTTTTTCTAACCCAGGTGCAAACCACCAGTTCGGCGACAACCATTCCATACTGCATTAAAAGCAGACATGATAAAAATTATCAACGGGGATGAAATAATCGAAATTATTATAATCTAGTGAATGTTCAGCATTGCAGGTTCAGTGAGAAAATTTGGGTGGAAGAGATTCAAGAAAGATAAATAAAGAAGATGTGAACAGCATGAGTGCAAAAATCGTGCCCTCCTTGTCACGTCATATCAGCCAGTACATAATGGGAGAACTACAGACCAACTCACTTCATAAACTGCACTCAGCTCAACTTCACCCCTAACGGCGGAAATGTCGATGGGCACAGGAGTTTCGTCAAATGTCATCTCGGCTTTTATGTCATAGTTGTGGTCCATACATTCTGTCTTTATTACCTTTACTTGTAAATCTAATATATTTCTTTCCTGCAACACATAAAACATAATAAGTAGGCCTATTAAATATATCATACGTAGTTCTTCACGAAAAACGGGTAACAATTTTTTAAATCTATCCACTCTATGTCCACTCTGATGTCAATGAACACACATGTACACACTCCAGAGTCAATAATCAAATAATTTGTACGGAAAGCCTCGTCACGCAGAATGCAAAGGAATAGTTTTATAATATGATATTGTTTTGTTCAAGTACTGGTACATGCTTACTTCCTTTTTCTATTTTCACATACAATATATTTCATTTCTGAATGATTGTTAAGTTATTAGAAAATGTATGACGGGAAATGTGAAACATGTTTTAAAATTAGCTATTGCATTATAGATTTCTTATCAGAGTAATAAGTAACAGTAAACAGTACAGTTGTTCTCTTGAATATTAATATGATCAGCAGTTATATACAGGGTTCGCCAGAGAAACAGGCGATTTTAAAGTACGAGCTACAGAAATTTTGTGGGTGATAGTTGGTGCTGTTATCTGTTGTTACATTGCCGAAACTATGCAATTTACGCAGCTTTACCGGAGTATAGATAATTAGAAATGTGGTCACTTCACGTCGGTATCTTTGATGTAGGTACCAGGACTGATTTCAATTACCTTCCACCCAGTTTGAGCATGAGATTCTGCTTTCTCCATAGAGTTGGCACTAACATCGCACCAGCTAGCAGTCGACACAACGGAAATATAACATATACAATTAATACATTTAGGTACAATATGTACTCAAATAGGCCTAAAATAAAATGGACCGATGAAATAATAAATCCGCCATTATCTGTAATGTCTAGAGTCTAAGGGTTCCTTTATAATGAGAGCTGAGATGTTGAACCCATCAACAAATAAAATATGTGATGATTTGATACCACCAATACCACTGACAATGCAAGAATAAAACTCCTATGAGAAGTAAAACCATATGCCTATAAATTGCATACTTACTTACTTACTGGCTTTTAAGGAACCCGGAGGTTCATTGCCGCCCTCACATAAGCCCGCCATTGGTCCCTAACCTGAGCAAGATTAATCCAGTCCCTACCTTCATATCCCACCTCCCTCAAATCCATTTTAATATTATCTTCCCATCTACGTCTCGGCCTTCCCAAAGGTCATTTCCCCTCTGGCCTCCCAACTAACACTCTATATGCATATCTGGATTCGCCCATGCGTCCTACATGCCCAGCCCATCTCAAACGTCTGGATTTAATGTTCCTAATTATGTCATGTGAAGGATACAATGCGTGCAGCTCTGCGTTGTGTAACTTTCTCCATTCTCCTGTAACTTCATCCCTCTTAGCCCCAAATATTTTCCTAAGAACCTTATTCTCAAAAACCCTCAATCTCTGTTCCTCTCTCAAAGTGAGAGTCCAAGTTTCACAGCCATACAGAACAACCGGTAATATAACTGTTTTATAAATTCTAACTTTCAGATTTTTTGACAGCAGACTAGATGACAGAAGCTTCTCAACCGAATAATAACAGGCATTTCCCATATTTATTCAGCTTTTAATTTCCTCCCAAGTTCATTTACATTTGTTACTGTTGCTCCAAGATATTTGAATTTTTCCACCTTTTCGAAGGATAAATCTCCAACTTTTATAGTTCCATTTCGTAAAATATTCTGATCACGAGACATAATCATATGCTTAGTCTTTTCGGGATTTACTTCCAACCCTATCTCTTTACTTGCTTCAAGTAGAATTTCCGCATTTTCCCTAATCGTTTGTGGATTTTCTCCTAACATATTCACGTCATCTGCATAGACAAGAAGCTGATGTAACCCGTTCAATTCCAAACCCTCTGTGTTATCCTGAACTTTCCTAATGGCATATTCTAGAGCGAAGTTAAAAAGTAAAGGTGATAGTGCATCTCCTTGCTTTAGCCCACAATGAATTGGAAAAGCATCAGATAGAAACTGGCCTATACGGACTCTGCTGTAAGTTTCACTAAGACACATTTGAATTAATCGAACTAGTTTCTTGGAAATACCAAATTCAATAAGAATATTTTATAAAACTTCTCTCTTAACCGAGTCATATGCCTTTTTGAAATCTATGAATAACTGATGTACTGTACCATTATACTCCCATTTTTTCTCCAATATCTGTCGAATACAAAAAATCTGATCAATAGTCGATCTATTACGCCTGAAACCACACTGATGATCCCAATAATTTCATCTACATATGGAGTTAATCTTCTCAAAAGGATATTCGACAAAATTTTGTACGACGTCAACAAAAGTGATATTCCTCGAAAGTTACTACAGTTAGTCTTGTCCCCCTTCCTAAAATAGGTACGATTATGGACTCCTTCCATTGTTCTGGTACAATTTCCTTTTCCCAAATTGCAAGTACAAGTTTATAAATTTCGCTAGATAATATGCTTCCACCCTCTTGTATTAATTCTACTGGAATTTGATATTAAATAAATTTGATGCAAAATTTTTTAATGTATTATATCATTTTATAATATAATTTATTATATATAAAACATATAAAAGTATTATTATTACAAGTAGTTTATCACTGAGAAATAAGGAAAAAGCTGTTAACTTGAATTTATTGGAAGCAAAGTCGTTACTTCATTATGCAACAAGGTAGGCGATATTAGGATCCTGTGTCTCAAATCTTATACTCAATATTATTATCAAGAAACGCTAGAGTGAGCTCGATTACATAAGTTCTAGCACTTGAAAGTGGAATTAAGTGCTGACGGAGAGTATGCACACAGAAAAACAAAACAGAAAAATTCGCTCAGTGACTATTCTATGTAATACCTATTCGCTGGTGTTACGTGATTAGTCACCATGGAACAATGCAACAGTGCACAGCGTGCATATGCAACCAAAGTGTTTTACAAAAACAATTACAATTACGAGGCTGCGGACAGTTCTTCTTCCATGCAGTGACTTTCTCTTTATAGCAGATCCTGTGGCTTCGAAATTTGTAATCCATCATTTCATCGCATGTGCGCTAGGCACAGGATCATGACGTCCGATATTGAAATGTGTACGAAAATCTTGTCTAGCAGCCTCGTCACTGTCGTTGTTTTTAACGCTTTGATTGCATGTGCATGCCACAGTCTAGTATATACAGGCACGAAGCTCAATATGCATCCATAGATAGTTGCTAACTACTTGGAACGCTAATATCGCCTCATTACAGACAATGCAAAATAGCACCAGCACAGTCTATTGTTCCTAGCACCCTCACAACTCAAGCTTTGCGACTGTATACACTAGAATGTGTAGACACTATGCACCGTTCTATTGTCCCATGGCGACTGCTGCGTAAATGGCATAGCTTCGGCAATATAACAACAGATAACAGCAACTTCTTTCGCCTACAATATTTCTGTGGCACATACTTTAAAATCGCCCATTTCCCTGGCGAACCCTGTATGACCTCTGACATATGTGAAGGTTTTGTCAACTATTTTCAATCTGTTTATTCTTCAACTGAACCCACTTATAATGTGGACCCTGTGTGTGATGTATCAACTGATATAGTCAATGATTGTGATCTCTTAAACATAATGTATTTTACATATGAAGATGTAAAATGTGCTATAAGACAATTACGTCCCAAAAAATCTGCAGGACCAGACTTTATACCACCTTATGTATTTAAAGCTTGTGCAGAGTATCACCACTAACTAGTATATTCAATCTCATTATAAAACACAACTGTTTCCCTAAAGAATAGAAATGTACAAAAATTACTCCAATATTCAAGTCTGGTAAAATTAATAAAATTCAAAATTATAGACCTATTGCAGTTTTATCAACACCAGCTAAAATATTTCAATCACTAATATATAAACAAATTTATACTTATGTAGCAAAATCAATTTCACATGATCAACATGGGTATATGATTGGAAGATCAACTGTTACAAATTTACTACATTTCATTCAATTTGTTTCAACCCAACTAGATAATAAATTACAAGTTGATGTAATTTATACAGATTTTTAAAAAGCATTTGGTAAGGTTGACCATGATATTCTTTTATTGAAGTTGAAACAATCTGGATTTTCTTTCTCACTGCTAACGTTAATTAAATCTTACTTGAAAGGAAGAGTACAAGTTGTGAACTTTCATGGACATACTTCTAAGCATTTTACAGTAATTCTGGTGTGCCTCAAGGCTCCAATCTTGGTCCATTATTGTTTTTATTGTTTGTTAATGATATTGTGAATTGTGTACAACATTCTAAAATTTTATTATTTGCGGATGATATTAAATTGTATAAAGAAATCAAAACTATACCAGATTGTAAGCTACTTCAAAGAGATATTACAAACTTACATATTTCGAGTATTAATAATAAATTGTTACTTAATATTAATAAGTGTATATATATGACCTTTTCTAGATTGAAAAATACAATTAAATTTTCATATAAAATAGAGGCAAAAGTTTGCCAACAGAAAATGAACATAAAGATTTAGGTCATATTAATAATATTATAAATTTGTCCTATAAAAGTTTAGGTTTTGTTATGATAAATTCTTGTAAATTTAAAGTCAAAACTATAATAATTTTCTATAATTCCATTGTTCGATCTAAATTAGAGTATGCTGCTGTTATCTGGAACCCAGTTACTAACAAATATATTCTGTTACTAGAAAAAATTCAAAATAAATTTCTAAAATGGTTACATTACAGACTTCATAATGATTATCCTACCTATAAGAGTTATGCTACAATGCTTCAACATTTCCATTTTACTAGTTTGCAAATTAGACGAAATTGTCAATCTTTAAACTTTCTTTATAAAATTATTAACAATAAGTTGGACTGTGTTGGTTTATTTTATTGTAATGCGCCTAAGCTTAAAACGAAATTTCGAAATTTATTTTACATACTAAGGACAAAATAATACTTAATCCCACAAAAATTCCCCAGTTTTCCAAACGTTACAGTTATACAATAAATTACATCCTCATCCGAATGTTGATATTTTCAATACGAATTTCTCTAGATACAGAATTATTTCTTATCATATTTTACAGAATATTGTTATTAGTTAGTTTGAAGCTACCTGCACACCTTATTTCAATTTCTCTTTTTTTCTTCCTCTTATTTCTATTTTGTTTCAATTTTTAATAAGTGTATGTTTCCTTTTCCTTGTTTATGTTTTATAAATTAATTTGTTAGTCGTGAACATTGTAATTGGGCTTTGCCTGTTATGTTCAACAACAAATGAATAAATAAATAAAAGACAAGATCGAACAGAGGCTATTTAATGTGTAACTTAAAGCTGTGAGCAAGGTAACAAATAAGTTAACGAATGCCATGTTTTAAGCTGCAACATCTCCTTGCTAATGAAACTAGTAGCTATTCATCACAAATAACCTATTCTTCCAGTTTAAGAACTGAATTTGAGAGGCACAATAGCCGATAAGTCTTCATCATAGTAGAAATTTCGTTATTAAACTTTAACCACTGTATGATACCGTAGTCCACCCAGCATTCTGAGGAGTTTGAGCAACTACAACAGGTGGCGAAGTCTGGTTCCGAAGACCAGCTATAATGGCAGGGAAGAACATCAAGTTAACCATAAGATACCCCATTACTGAATGGATGATAGTGGTCCATCACTGAGGTATGAGGACGTGAGGCCAGCAGTCAACATATCGGCCTTCTTCCTGTTAGGCTGTGGCGCCTAGAGTCATTCTAGGATACTTTTTCCGCCACACGATAAGCTACAGCCTATTGTTATAAAGCCGTATTTAGGAAATTAATAGTAATTAGTAATCCTAATAAATATTATTTCAGATAAAGGTTTCTGCTCTTCTATATCTGTGTTAGGTCTATTACTGCTTTCTAATGCCAGACGGTCGATCTCACGTTCCATCTTGATAACGTCCATCACAACTGAAAAAAAAAACAATAAGAAACTCAAACTGACATGCAATATATAAGCTATTTTGATATACTTACTACCATGTCAAATAATAATAATTTCGTATCTCTGTAGTATAGCTGGCGCAAGAAACGATTACCGAAAAGCAATGGTGGCATTGCTGTCTGTTTTGACGTGTGTATGTAGACACGCCAAGGGGAAGAGGTGCGAGCCAATGGAAGTACTGTCTCTTCCAAGAAGATGAACAAATGAGGACATCACTGTGAAAATAAAGAACGTAGCAAGAGAAAAATTCGAAGATAATTAAACGCGCAACATATGTTTACGAACGAAATAATAATAATATCGTGCGATACAAGACACGCATTTACATGCAATGGAACAAACTAAAGTCGTAATGTATTCTATCACAACGCAAGACTGATTTTATCGTTGTCATTTCTCTTGTGACTGTACTCTTGAATATCATTCAAGTTATCTCGTGACCTTTCCTCTCGCCTGCTCTTCCTTATCGCAGTGTTTGATTCGCATTTCTTCCGTCGGTAATCCGTACTTGTGAGACCTATACAAACAAACGACTACAGATAAGCATGCCCATTGCATGCATATTACAGTATTTTAGTTTACAAAAAAAAAAAAGGATGGATAATTTTATTGAAAAATGAAGAGCTCTCAGAAAGACATTAACCGCCGACATATTACGTTATACTTGCAACACAACGATAATGCACAACAATAGCACAGCATAAAAGTGTTATATGTAAATGAGTTTCTATTGTTTAAGTTTTATATACGGAGTACAAAGAATGAAATAAATTTCTCCTCTATGAGCAGACATAGGCCTACACCACAAAGGAGAGATGGATTGAAATGCATGAGGAAAGTACGTGACTGCTGTTTACTCCAACAGTTCTATCCTGTTTGGGCCAAAGTCCGTTTGTGAAGAATAGATCATGTAACTTACGCCTGCATGGAATACAATGTAACAATATACTTTACCTGGTGAATGTTACTTATGTCTCGCCCACTATAGAGACATAGGCCAGTTTTACACTAAACATATTTAGTATAACTTGTTGCTTGTTGGCCATCCCGAACCCGGACCTCCACCCCTAAGCATGTCAGTCCTTATATACCCGTCAGTCAAGGCCTTCTGACAAATAAAAGCAATTGACAGTAGATATTTCAGTCATGACAACCTCATAAAATATCCTATCAATTGAATAATCGATCTTGCTACGTACAAGATAATAACTTATAATAACTGATTTTCTTTGCATCTTTTTAACTCTTCATATTAAACAGAGAAGTGGAATAACTTCACAAAGCACATATTAATAACATTATTTTAAGAAATACAGGAAACAAGCATGAATAATATTCACCATTCTTAATGACCTTGGGATAGAAAAAAAAACGCATAGAACAAAAATTACATACAAATGTGCGTGTAATAAACAATAAGTAAACCATCTTCGATTAATCATTTCAAAACAACGTGAATATAGCGTCCATTGTGTAGGAAAATATTTTTTCATATGTTTACGTTGCTCCTAATGTGCATCATTGTTAACTTAAGAACACAAATGAATATTAGAATGGCATATAAACACATATTCAAGGCGAACTTCCCCAGGTCCCGTCTGTTGTGCAAGTTCTACAAAAGGGAGGCACTCCTATATCCACCACAACCATAAATCGTAAGTAGGCCTATTACTGTAAATGTAACCCAACTTAACCTCTCATATAACACTACACACCTAATCTAACGTAACCTAACCTTTGACAATACCACACACATTAACCAACCTAACATAACTTCATATAATACTATACACCTAATCCACCCTAACCTAACCTAACCTTTGAGAACACTACACACATAATCCAACCAAACATAACCTCATATAATACTCTACATAATATAACACCTTTTATATAATGCTACACACCTAATTTACCCTAACCTCACCTACCTAACCTAACCTTTGAGAATACTACACACATAATCTAACCAAACGTAACCTCATATAATACTATACATAACATAATCTCATATAATACCTTTCATATAATGCTACACACCTAAGCTAACCTAACTTAACCTACCTGCCTAACCTAACCTAACCTAACCTAACCTAACCTCACCTTTGAGAATACTACACACATAATCTAACCAAACATAAAATCATATAATACCATACATAACATAACCTCATACAATAACTTTCATATAATATTACACACCTAATCTACCCTAACCTAACCTACCTACCTATCCTAACAAAATCTTTGAGAATACTACACACATAATCTAACCAAACATAACCTCATATAATACTATATATAACATAACCCCATATAATACCTTTCATATAATGCTACACACCTAATCTACCCTAACCTAAACTAACCTAACCTTTGAGATTACTACACACATAATCTAACCAAACATAACCTCATATAATACTATACATAACATAACCTCATATAATACCTTTCATATAATGCTACACACATAATCTACCCTAACCTACCTGCCTAACCTAACATAATCTAACCTAACCTTTGAGAATACTACACACATAATCTAACCAAACATAACTTCATATAATACTATACATAACATAACTTCATATAATACCTTTCATATAATGCTACACACCTAACCTACCCTAACTTAATCTAACCTAACCTTTGAGAATACTGCACACATAATCTAACCAAATATAACCTTATATAATACCTTTCATATAATACTACACACCTAATCTACCTTAACCTAACATTTGAGAATACTACACACATAATCTAACCTAACATAACCTCATATAATACTATACATAACATAACCTCTTATAATAACTTTCATATAGTGCTACACACCTAATCTACCCTAACCTAACCTAACCTTTGAGTATACTACACACATAGTCTAACCAAACATAACCTCATATAATACTATACATAACATAACCTCATATAATACCTTTCATATAATGCTACACACATAATCTACCCTAACCTAACCTAACCTACCTGCCAAACCTAACATAATCTAACCTAACCTTTGAGAATACTACACACATAATCTAACCAAACATAACCTCATATAATATTATACATAACATAACCTCAGATAATACCTTTCATATAATGTTACACACCTAATCTAACCTAACCTAATCTTTGAGAATACTACACACATAATCTAACCAAACATAACCTCATATAATACTATACATAACATAACCTCATATAATACCTTTCATATAATACTACACACCTAACCTAACCTAACCTTTGAGAATACTACACACATAATTTTTTTTATTGGGTTATTTTACGACGCTGTATCAACATCTTGGTTATTTAGCGTCTGAATGAGATGAAGGTGATAATGCCGGTGAAATGAGTCCGGGGTCCAGCACCTAAAGTTACCCAGCATTTGCTCGCATTGGGTTGAGGGAAAACCCCGGAAAAAACCTCAACCAGGTAACTTGCCCCGACCGGGAATCGAACCCGGGCCACCTAGTTTCGCAGCCAGACGCGCTGACCGTTACTCCACAGGTGTGGACTACACACATAATGTAACCTAACATAAATTCATATAATACTATACATAACATAGCCTCATATAATACCTTTCATATAGTGCTACACACCTAATCTACCCTAACCTGACCTAACCTAACCTTTGAGAATACTACACACAATATAATCTAACCTAACATAACCTCATATAATACTATATACCTAATCTAACATAACCTAATCTTTCATATAATGCTATACAGCTAATCTAACCTCTGAGAATAGTACACACCTAACCTAACCTGACTTGTCACAATAATACGCCGGATAAACACAGGAACGCCGTATCGTAGCACTTCGTTAAATAACTAGGATAATGGGGAAAATGAAATGGAACATCTCCAATGAGGTCCATTGTAAAATGCTAATTTTTACACCAATTTTTTTATTTAACTTTTTGGTCCAGGGAAAATACTAGTAAAAAAAGTGTTTTTGAAACACTAGTATTTTCCTTGGACCAAAAATGCAGTATAAATGGAGTAAAATTAGTATTCTACGTGGACTATATTAAATTTTTGATAAAACGGAGATTTCATTTTCTACATTATCAGACTGATTTGGCAAAGTACATACGTAATATTATATTATTATTATATTGTTACCCATTTCAGCGAGTACTGACGACCACTGCAAAATACGACAATTTGGTCCAAGGAGCATTCTCTTTCTGGCACAAGGATGATTTATGTAACATGTTTGTAAATTAGAATTTTAAATACCGGTACCGTGCATTCTTTAATATAATTTGATCCAGGGAGCATTCTCTTTTGGCACAAGGATGATTTATGTAACATGTTTCTAAATTAGTCTTTTAAATACCGCTACATTCTTTAACATAATTTGGTCCAGGGAGCATTCTCCTTTGGCACAAGGATGATTTATGTAAAATGTTTCTAAATTATTAGTCTTTTAAATACTGGTAGGCTACATTCTTTAATAAATCACTGAAAAATAAATATTAATATAGGGATGTGGCGTGACTACGAAATTATTATTATTTTTTCGCGCATCATTTTTACGTAAATAACGACCAAAAAAAAAAAAACTAACATTCCACATAACATTATTTTAAGAACTACAGGAAACAAGCATGAATAATATTCGCCATTCTTAATAATAATGGGATAGAAAAAACCTTTGGAATAGAAATTACTACATACAAATGTAAGTGGAATAAACAATAAGCAAACCATCTTCGATTAATCGTTTCAAAACAACGTGTATATAGCGTGGATTGTGTAGGAAAATAACTTCTTATATGTCGCTCAACATGTGCATCATTCTTAACTTATGAAAACAAATGAACATTAACATGGCATATAAACAATATTTGAATAAAGATATGAGATATTAAGTAATATTTATCGTTCTTAACGTTCTTTGGATGGACAATAGCAATGAAATATGTATAAAATATAAATTACATACAGCTGAGCATATAAAAAACAGTAAGTAGAATCATATCTGATTAATAAGCTTAAATTACTCCAGTTTAGTGTAGGAGTGGCCTATATCTAACCATGTCTCCCAGCAAATTACTTAATTATTTAAAAACAAAAAAAATCATGTTAGAAGATTGAATTTGTGTATTTTCTCTGAAATTATCCAAATATGGGTAGGCAGTCTTTTACACTAGATTGCCGAAAATTGCTTTATAGCGCAACATTGGCAGTGATAAAAGTGAAATATTCGTTCAGTGGGCGTTGGATACTCTACATTGACCCTTTACCTTTGTGGGAAAACGTAATGGATTGATATACCTGTTTCAGCTGTCAGTTTGCAGCATTAGGCAAGTCCATTATTAACACAATGTAAGCCTTAACAGGAATAATATTACACTTTCATTTAACTGCATTTTCAATATGAGGTGATCAATTAAGCCATGATACCAATTTATGTAAACGTAAAACTGTGACCCGATACTCGCGGTTGGGGAAAGGAATAATCCCATATCTGCCTAGTGTTGCGTTTTCGCAACAGTCTGCATTAGTTATTTTTCTGCAAAAATGCAAAGGAATGAATTACAAAATTAACTTTCATTTAATTGCTGTGTATACTAGAAGAATCAAAGGAGCCTGCAGCACAATAATTAACTTCCATTTCAGTTTCATGTGGCGGTGGAAAAATTATGAAAATATTCAACAAAAAAAAAGTCTTGGGCATAAATGGATGTAATTTTCTACTCTGTAGAGGGTGTCTAATACTTATGGATTGTTCAACGACTCTTTCTAGCTTATTAGGATTGCTGTCAGGAGTGTAGTAGTAAATAAAATAGTACCAGGGCGCACAGCGAAATGTTTATTATTATTATTATTATTATTATTATTATTATTATTATTATTTCTCACTAGTAATGCCGCAGCCACCGGTTAAGGCGCTTGCCTGCCGGTCTGAAGTTGCGTACAGGTGCGAGTTTGATCCCCGCTTGGGCTGATTACCTGGTTGGGTTTTCCCCAACCGTAAGGTGAATGCCAGGAATCTATGGCGAATCCTCGGTCTCATCTCACCAAATACCATCTCACTATCACCAGTCTCATTGACGCTAAATAACCTAGTAGTTGATACAAAGTCGTTAAATAACCAACTAAAAAATAATGCCACTGTTGTTTACTACTACTCTATAATTTTAGTAGTAATAGGTTATTTTACGACGCTTTATCAACATCTTAAGTTATTTAGCAACTGAATGAGATGAAGGTTATAATGCCGGTGAAATGAGTATGGGGTCCAGCCTGAACTAGGCTAGGTAACTTGCCTCAACTACGAATCGAACCCGGGCCACCTGGTTTCGTGGCCAGACGCGCTAACCGTTATTCCACAAATGTGGACTCCATACCTTTATAAATACAAAGTTGAATAAGAAGCATGTAAGAAAATTATTATTTTTAAAAGTAAAAGTAAAGAAGCAGGGTGCTTCCAGGTTGAAGAAAAAAGTACCGAGGCGACGCGTAGCCCGCCCTGGCACGATAACACCCCTGAATTTGCTGCATATCTACGAAAGAATATACACTTCAGGCAACACCACAGGTCACGGCGTACTCTGTGACCTTAATAAAAATAACCCAGAAAATTAGGAAACGGCTAATGTAAACAGAGTGGACATTGAATTTTGGATGTTGGGGTGTGTAGGGATTTTAGAATTATATTACGCAGAATAAAGAATTTTTTTTTATACATGTTGTTTCAAAAATACGGGGCATAATTTCAGGTATGTATTTCCCACATGTAGACAATCAAAATAGTTCATTACAACATGTGTCCGGAAATGCTTTATTTCCGAGTTATGGCCTTCACAACATTGAAATTCACCGGAACGTTTTTCTTTCCGCAGGTCGTTGCCGTCAAAGGAGACATTAAGAGGGCACTCTGACAGTTCATTCCTAGGCGAAGGTTACATTCAGTGTTGTGTAGGCGTTAGACTGTGCGACATATATTCAAATCAAGAGCTGGCAGAGATACACTTCATGTACGGTAAGGCGGACGGCAATGCTGCGCTGGCTCGTCGTTTGTACCAGGAGAGGTACCCACAGCGACAATGTCCAGATCGGAAGACATTTGTACGTCTCCATTACCGTCTGTGCGAGTATGGAAAATTTAACTCTCCTGGTTTGGGAAGGGGACGACCAAGATCTACAACTCCAGAAGTACAGGAGGATATTCTGGAGGCTGTGAACATGACTCCATCTATCAGCACACGAAGGGTAGCGTTGCAAGTCAATGTTAATCATACGACTGTCTGGAGACTGTTGAAAGAGTATCAATTGTATCCTTATCATTGGAAACGTGTACAGGCCCTGTCACCAGCAGATTACCCTGCACGAGTTAGGTTCTGTCAGTGCTTCTTGCAGCAGTGTGGTGTAATTCCGAACTTTCCTGCCTTAGTATTATTTACAGATGAAGCACAGTTCACACGAGATGGCATAACAAAATTCCACAATCAGCATGTATGGGCGTATGAAAACCCACGTGCAACTGTTCTATCTCATCACCAGGTGCGGTTCTCTCTCAACATGTGGGCCGGTATCATTGGTGATCGATTAGTTGGACCCCATGTACTTGTAAACAGACTTACGGGGCAGGCGTACACAAACTTCCTGGAAAACACCATACCTCATGTTTTAGAAGACACTCCACTGATCAATCGTCAACACATTCACTTCTTGCATGATGGCGCTCCTGCACACTTCAGTCGTACGGCTCGCCGGTACTTGGATCGAAGGTTTCCTGATCGATGGATAGGTAGAGGTGGCCCAATTGCTTGGCCTCCACGCTCACCTGATCTGAACCTCTCGATTTCTACTTGTGGGGCCATTTAAAATCATTGGTTTATTCGTCTCCGGTGCCTGATTTGGAATCCCTTCGGAATCGAATTGTGGCATGTTCTGAGGACATACGCAATACTCCTGGAGTTTGGGATCGTGTTCGCAGGTAAATGAGACATCGATGTGAGGTCTGTATTGAAGCAGGAGGTGGACATTTTGATCATCTTCTGTAATGACAACGACCTGCGGAAAGAAAAACGTTCCGGTGAATTTCAATGTTGTGAAGGCCATAACTCGGAAATGAAGCATTTCCGGACAAATGTTGTAATGAACTATTTTGATTGCCTACATGTGGGAAATACATACCTGAAATTATGCCCCGTATTTTTTAAACACCCTGTATTGATGTGTAGCAATTTTTATGTAGCTATTACCATAGAGTTAAAGTACGGTCACACGTCACTACTTTTGCTGCGCAACTTTTGTACTGCAGCTGCAAAAGTTGCGTGTCGTGTTCACACGTAAGTCAAAAGTAGCGCGCTGCACGCTACTTTTCGTGCTGCGCAACCCGAGTGCTCCAAAAGTTGCAACTGGAGGTTGCGAGTCTGTTCACACATAAGGCGCTACTTTTGCAGCTGCAGTCTTGCTGGAGGTTTCCATCTCCGTGTAGACTTCTCAATATACATTTTGTGGTTATGTTCGCATTATTAAGAAACTCATGCGAAAGCTTATTTATCTATTATTTGCTTTTTTCTGTCCTAACTAGTATTCAGAAATTGGCATAATTTTTACTATAAATCTTTTGAAAACGCCTATATACTTAAATGATAACCAAAACATACTCACGTAATCAATGTTGGCAACCCTTCTGTTTGAAACTACACTACATAAAATCAGGGGCGGTTTTACGGGTGAAGCTCGTGAAGCGGCACTTCACCTGTTTACTAAGCGCAACTTCACTTATTTACAGCTATTTTAATATTTTGTTTTATGTCACTTCATTTTTGTCTTTTATGTTCTGCGTTGCGATACGTTCTGCACTCAGGTATTCTGCATTATAGAACACTAGTCCCATTGTCACTATGGTTAGCGCAGAGTGGAGAAGGGTGATAATTGCAGCTATATACCTCTTCCAGAGCTAGAGCTTCTCAATTTTCGGATTTGTTTACGGGTAACCATGGCAACGAACCCTTGTAAGATTTCTGTAGATCCTGTCTGCGGGAGTACTTGAATCGCTGATAAAACATTTATCTTGTAGCTGCAAACACATTATAGCCTCCTGGCTTGGCTCCTTTGAAAGAAAAATAACGGCATGCGAATACAATGAGATAAAATTCCTTGTCTTTCACAGTGTTCACACTTCTTTGTACCTGTTAATTTCAGTTTGTGAGATGTGTGAATAGAGTGACTGTGTTATGTCTTGTTGCTAAAACGATATATTAGAAGGTTAAGTTAATTAAGCAGTTATTTATTTTTAGTGATAGTATTATAATTATTTTTAAAAGTGGTGACTCAAATATTTTTATTAAAAACGAGGAATGTATCCTATGAACGATATAGTGTGAAGCGTGTTACAGATACCATTTTCGCCATGGGCTGAAGGTAATGAAAGAGATGTAGTGTTAGCGGCGAAACCACCAGCGTGGCTCAGTCGGTTAAGGTGCTTGCCTGTCGGTCTTAAGTTGCGCTCGGGCGCGGGTTCGATCCCCGCTTGGGCTGATTACCTGCTTAGATTTTTTTCGAGGTTTTCCCCAACTGTAAGGTGAATGATAGGTAATCTGTGGCGAATCCTCGGCCTCATCTCGCCAAATACCATCTCGTTATCACCAATCTCATCGACGCTAAATAACCTCGTAGTTGAAACAGCGTCGTTAAATAACAGACTAAAACAAAAGAAAATTGTTAACGGGGAAACCAACACTAGTTATTAATATATCGGCAAAAAAGTTGAAAAGCAAAGGTGCAAGACCTTACAACAAACATTTTAAAAGTGCGTGGTACAGAGAATATCAGTGGCTGTGCGGTAGTTTTTATTTGGAAAAATTGCTTTGTTGGTCCTGTTTGTTAGTTGGAATGAAAAAATCGGCATGGAACTCGGATGGATTTTGTGAAAACTTGAAGTTTTTGTCAGTTTTTTTTAAAGGCTGAAGAAAGGGGTGAATTTTCAGAACGGAAATATGTTGAACTGTCAGAAGATGAACTTTTTCAGAAGTACAAACAATTATTTTTTTAAATACGTGACGTCATTTTTATGCAAGTTAATACTAGATATAAAGATATTGAACAGCTTCAGTTTTGTTCTTTTGCCAATACTTCAAAATTTTTCAGTTTTCAAGTATTTTTTCTTCTAATGCTCTTACCATTTTACAAAAGACTTTCCCAAATTTGTTCAAAGTAAGTCGTTTGAAAACAGACCTAGAGCTTCTCTATGCAGATCATGAGTACCGGAACATTTTCCCTGATACAAGCACTAAAACTTGTAAGATAAAACAAAGACGTATTGATGAAACCTTATAGGCTCTTCTCCCTTATTGTGACATTACCGTCAACAAGCGTTTCAGTGGAGCGAAGTTTTTCTGCACTCAACCGCATAAAGACAAATCTTCACAATTCAATGGCACAAGGAAGATTAACATCATTGGCGTGCATCTCCATACACAAGGACTTGCTACATGATGAGAAACAGCCATTTCATGACGACATCAGTGACAATTGTCCTTCTGTAGAGACAGACGAATCAACTTAATCTACAAAAAAAAGGAAGTCGTACATCATATGACTTAATAAAAGAGCTTCACCAACTTTTGAGGTTGCGAGCCGCCACTGCAGAAAATAAAAAAAATGAATTATATCGTCAGCAAATATGCTCAGACTGTGTTGTGCATTTAATAACTGTTACAAATAAACTATTTTCATCACATCTAACATTAAAATATATCCAAACAATAAACGTATCATTGGCACATTTGGGTGGCAACACTGGTCGTAACCGCAGCAAAAGTTTCAACAAAACCGATATCAAAAATGCTACGGCTGCAACCCTGAGAACCCCGTTCACACGTCGCAATTTTTAAGCTGCACGCAGAATGAAAAAGTAGCGAGGAGCAGGTTCGATAGCCGCTACTTTTGGGGTTGCACCGTTGTTCACACGTCGCAGTACGAGAGTTGCGCAGTTTTTTGTACTGCATCGCTGCAAAAGTAGCGACGTGTGACCGTACCTTTAGTTTAATGACTCTATGACTATTACGAGCCACAGTGATAATGTCCAAATACGAGTACAAATGTCAGAAGCAAAAATGTCCAAAATGTAAAATGTCCGAAAACAAAAATGTCCAATATAAATATGTTCAAACCACAAATGTCCAAACACAAAATGTCCAAAGCTAAAATGTCCAACCACAAAAATGTCCGAAGCTTAAATGTCCAAACACAAAAATACCCAAAACTAAAATGTCCAAATACAAAAATGTCCAAACATAAATATGTCCAAATTAAAATGTTCAAAGCAAAAATGCCCAGTACAAATATGTCCAACGTGATAAAAAGTCCAAAATATAAAATGTCCAACACAAATATGTCCAAACCACAAATGTGCAAATGTAAATGTTCGAAGCAAAAATATCCAAAGGGTAAAATATCCAAACACAAAAAGGTGCAATACAAATATGCCCAAACCAAAAATGTCCAAAGTGAAAATTTTCCAAAGCATAAACGTCCAAAGCGTAAAATGTCCAAAATCAAAAACGTCCAAACGAAAATGTCCAAATAAACAAACTTGAGAAGTAACTCATGTTACATACTAGCGTGAGCCTTTGACGAGTGATTAAGTAGCCTATCATTAAATGGGGTGATAATAATAAGTACAAAACGAAAATGTCCAAATAAACAAACTTAAGAAGTAACTCAGGTTACATACTAGAGTGAGCCATTCACGAGTGATTAAGTAGCCTATCATTAAATGGGGTTATAATAATAAGTACAAAAACCAAAATGTCCAAATATAATAAAACTGTTTCCAAAGCAAAAATGTTCGAAATAAAAATTTACGGTACCGGTATACTACCTAAATACCACCAAAAAAATGTAACATCAACTGTGAATGAAATTATGTGAAGCAATACTTCAACAATGGAACACATTAATTTTTAATTCTCGGAAAACAGTTGCAGTTACACATTTAAAATTTTTTAACAGTATTTGTTGAATCTTCACTCTTAACAGAGTAAGGTTAGCAGCGTTGGCTCAAATAATTGTCTCAAAAAGGTCAATCAATACCTTAGATACAGGTATTGCTATCACTAGTATTCTCATTATAACAACAATATTTACTGGCGTAGTATACAAGGGAATGAATGTAATTCGCACAATTGATAATTTTGAGCTAATAACTATTTTATGCGATGGGACTGAGGCACATTTGCATAAAGGGAATACTGTAGATGCAGCTAGAACAGAAACCCCTCGCAGCATGTTACAGATTGGACATTTTAAACTTTGGACATTTTTGTATTGGACATTATTGCTTCGGATTTTTTACACATTGGACATTTTGCTTAAAGAATAATATATTTTTCTTCGGAGAGTTTTGTGATGAACACTATTGCATTGGACATTTTGCACTTTGGACATTATTGTATTGGACATTTTACACATTGGACATTTGGCACTTTGGATATTTTTGTATTGGACATTATTACTTTGGACATTTTACACAATGGATATTTCGATTAAAATAATGCAACGGTGGGCCTCTGTTTACTTTTAATAGATGGTATAAATAATAAGTAAACAATACTTAAACAAATAAGGTTTTACCCTGCCGTCGAAAGTATGATAGGGTCGATCGTCTCTTGGGTGAGGTGGTACAAAAGAAAACACTCCACATAAATAATCAACTATCTGCTTACATTTATTAATTAACACTGCTGGAAATTGGAAAATGAACAAAAAGTCTGCAGCAGATATACAGTCACCGATACTTCACCAATGCATCAAAACTGGCTTGCCACTAAAGGTCACTGAACTGGCATTCACCATTACACACACTAGTAACACCATATATACCCACAGATTGTAAGTATCAGTAACTTGCTAGGCAAGTCCAAACTTGTCGGATGTGGCAGATAGCATTAATATGAAACCAAACACAACCAATGTAATATACACTTGACGAATGCCAGCTTATTCATGAATTATCTAATACTTCTACTAATAAAATATACTTCTGCTAATCACAAGAATCTTACAATTACCGACGTATAAAAACGTGTTATGATTATTGGTAGGCCAGTCTCGAAACCAAACAACAATGGTCTCTCTCTTCAACTCTCATTCCTCCGTAATCACACCCAGCTCGGCCACGTTTCTGTCTGTAGTAAGACACAATCCCCGATCGAGCCCCGACTACAGCAGTACACGTCCCTGCCCGGACTGGGTTATCCGTGATCCCATCACAGATAGCCGCTAAACAAAAAATCTCAGCTCTCCACGGCTGTCACACAACCATACTCTTCGAGCGTCGGCCCCAGACTGCCCCGCGTCAAGCGTCCCTCTCAGGAGAACTGACGCTAATTAATAATTAATGTGAATAGGGCCAAAGAAAATCTAAAGTCCATGTCACGTGAATACTTAAATTCGCTCCTTATACGTGAGAAATAAGAGACCATGAATGGCGGAAATAAAACAAGCTATCTATAAAAAGGAAGAATGACCTAAAATGGCGAAACAGGATGCCATCTATGAGAAGTAAGGGTAACTAACAACAAGAAAAATGACATGAATAAGAAAGAAAAAAGAAGGAAAGAAACATAGTGTGCCGAAACTAAAACGGCACAATAATACATTTTTCTTCAGAGAGTTATGTGTTGGACACTACTGCTTTGGACATTTTGCACTTTGGACATTACTAGTTTGGACATTTTACACTTTGGACATTTTAAACTTTGGACATTATTGTTTTGTACATTTATATTGGACATTTTGTGATTTGGACATTTTCGTATTGGACATTTTGCAATTTGGACATTTTGTTTGGACATTTTTGTATTGGATATTATTGCTTTGGACATTTTACACATTGGACATTTTGCTTAAAAACAGCACCGGGGTTCGAACACGTGTCCGACAGGGCGCGCGGCAGACGAAACGCTGATACTGGGAGCATCTGCATGCTGAGAGGGCAGAGGGGGTGTATTATGGCAACGCGGCGAGGGGAGGTTGCGCGCGCATCTCCTACTTGCCAAGTGAGGAAGGAAGCAAACTGCTACGTGCGGAGTGAAGGGGGGACGGACCCTCCCGAATCGTCCAGAAGTCCGTCGAAGTGGAGATATCCAGATAATTCGAGAGAGCTATCTCTGGACACCCGTAGAAATTTCTCGTAACTATGGTTTAGTTATAAAAGAAGAAAGGCGAGTGAACTTCAGTAGTTTATTCAGCCAGCCCGTCAGTAAGCCAGTGTTGTTACAGGCAGATTTGGACAGTAAGCGAGTTAGTCTTGTATAGGCTGCTCTCGTTGCAAGTCTTTTAACAGTTGCTCCAATGCCACCACATAGACTTTTACCATGCGACGTTGCAAAGAAGTGTCATTCAGCACTAATTCCATAATCGTCTTCATGTAAGCAATTATTTTTAAAATTCTTTTGTTTTTGTATTGTTAACTTGATCCATCGGAAAAGTAAATGATTTTTTTTCATATCGTTGAATTCTTGCTTTAAGAAGTTGATTGCTTCGGATTGAAAACAATGAAAGGAATCCGTGTCATGTTTCATGCTTTCTGAGATGACGACAATATTTTTGTGAAGAATTTCTGTATCTTCTTTCAAAAATATACTACGAAAGGATGTATTGTGTCTTGGCATTTTTTCCAATGCACACTTTTTACTCAATCTTGTATTACAAATTAATAATTTTCAGAAAAGTCTGCAGTAGGCCTAACTATGTAATTTTCAGGTTGTACATTTTCTTTGTATCCCGTCAAAAATGAAATATGGCGACTTTTGAAGGGATGACGATGCATCTTCTACGTGAAGAACTTTACTTGCTTGGAAGCCTTTTGTTTTTTTTTTTACTTTTCAAGGGGGTATCGTTTTCGTTGTAGTTTTCTTTTCTTGATAGGGGATTCTATTGACATCAAACTCTTGTTTAATTCCTCAATATTGGTGATTTCTAGCGCTGTATCGATAGATCTGCTAGAATAAGAACTGGGATAATCACTCTTTCTGCCCGCACTTTTATTTGATTCATATTTACTAATATCACAAGAACTACCGGCTTCACATATAATTTCATCTGACCTATCTGGAAGTTGATAGATTTTTTACGGAACGAACCACATATTCGCACATTCAAAGACTCCTTTAAATTAAGCTTTATCAATAAAGCGCGACTTATGCGTCTTAGTGTTTTCTTTTTAAAAGCGTGATTAGAAAGGTCAAATGGATTTAAACACTTCTTATATATTACGCGTTCTTTACCGTCACTGA
The DNA here is from genome assembly GCF_040183065.1 of Periplaneta americana. NCBI lineage: Eukaryota > Metazoa > Arthropoda > Insecta > Blattodea > Blattidae > Periplaneta > Periplaneta americana. The sequence continues at coordinate 6,432,287 of NC_091125.1, read as the reverse complement.
TGTATAGAAGTCACGTCACTCCGTGAAATTCAAACCCTGACTGATTATTTTTCTCTTCCATATTTTGTCTCCTGCCAGCTGTTTACTGCCATAAAGTTCCTGCCTTACCCAGCCTTGCTATCTTTAAACACTTTGCTATATTACAGTATAAACATATAGCATTGTGAAGGGCTCCCCCTCTTAGCTGTTCTGACAATAATAAGATAACTTTAGATATTTATTGTTCCTTAAGGTATTGATCATTTGATGAATGAATGCATTTCTTTCGTAGTGTTGCGAGATCAGATATTACATGCAACGGGGGATTCCGTAAAAATTGCCGCCGACAGCCTTCTAGTCTATCTATGGCTGCAAGTAGTACATTAGCTGGGAATCGCGAGCGTGTGCATGCCTCCGGAAAATGAATTGTTACAAATGTATGTGTGGAGATCCCACATTTCTAAATGCAGTAGTTTACAGCTAATACATCAGGGAACAAGTCTATAATTTTTCAGATTTTTAACTTGGCTATTTAATTTAGTAATTATGCTTTGAAAAAGAAATGATTAAAAAAATATGCCAAATTTTAAATTTATTAGTGATAGGCCTAAAGTCATAAAAAGTGTTGTATTTAGTCTTTAAAATGCGCCAAACCGCAAATCTCAATTATTTGTAGACACAGAGTTCCAAGTGAGTTAATGTAACAGTGCGCGCATAATTTGCGTAATTTCAGATAGTCATAAGTGCACAAATAACTAATAAATGTGAAAATAAAACAATACGGGTCTCTTTATTTGATGTCTGGAATTCATGAAAAAAAATTCGACCATTTCCGAGAAAGTAGTGTTTTATGGCTGTACGATTTGACGTGGAATGACTGAATAACGAACGCTGTGTTGCTGTGCGGAGAGCAAATCCCATTGTTGACGGGAGTGAAATTAAATTGTAGAGAGTGAAGAGTTAATTGTTGAGATAATAAAATTATATTGTTGTTCAGTATAAAAAAATTTACACTGGTGTCAGAATCGGGACATTATCGACAATGGACAACTTACAGCAGATCCTGCGAGCCATCGCGGAAATGAAAGGTGAAATGAAGAACGACATAAGTGAAGTGAAAACGGAGATGAAAAGTGACAACTATAAACGAGACAGTAGCCGAGTTGAGACAGGATGTAGACCATTTCGACGGCAAAATCCGCGATCTTGAGCGTCGTCAAGAGCAGACGAGCGAGTTGCTGGACAAGACGAGTGAGGTGATGGACAAACACCCTGAGGAAAACAAGCACATACTCGCGTTAATGGACCAACATGCTGAAGACAACAAGCACATCCTCGCGTTGGTGGATCGCCAGGCTAGAGAACAGAAACAGATAGTTGCCGAGGAGGTTCGACGGGCCATGCAAGAAGCGGCAACGGATTTGAGGACTCCATATAGTGCTCCTGCGGAGCCATCACCTTCAGCCAGACATTCGAACGTCAAGACGCCGAAGTTCGACGGAACGACGTCTTGAGCGATTTTTCGTCGCCAGTTCGAGACTACCACGGCACATAATGGGTGGACGCCAGCGGAGAAGACTACTCAGCTGCTGACCGCACTTCAAGGACAGGCGTCGGAGATTCTGCACAGCGTTCCAGAAGACGGGACAGCCACTGAGATAATGGCTGTCTTGGAGGGACTTTATGGTGACCATCAACTTTTGGAAGCATTTAGGACCAAACTAAAGACGAGGGTCCAACAGTCAGGCGAGTCCCTACAAGAATTTGCAATGGCGGTGGAACAACTGGCCCATTAGGACCTCAGGGGCCTACCTACTGACTTCATCGCTGGAGAGGCGGCCTACACCTTCGGCAGCAGAGTTCGAGACCCCGAAATTAGACAACAGCTACTCTTGGCAGAGCATCGCACCATCAACGCAGCTCTGACGGCAGCCCTCAGAATGGAGGCAGCCAAGTTGACGGCGAACGTTTCGACGTCGCACCGGATTAGGAGCGTCGCGGCGGCCGACGTCGAGGAGCGTCAACCGAAATCACCTGAGCGACGAAGACGAGGAGTGGCCACCTGCTGGTCCTGCGGCGAACCTGGACACCTGAGGAGGGACTGTGACCGATCTGGTCACAAACAGGAAAACTGAAAGGGGCCGATGCGATGAGGGGCACGTCGGCGGCGTCATCACCATCCCTTCGACTGATCTTGAAGACGATTAACAGAAGATGCGACGATGGGCTGATTGCTGACGGATGGATAAGAGGCCGCCCATGCAGAGTACTGGTAGACACCGGGGCGTCGCTCATCATCGCCAGACCGGAAGTCGTGCGTGGCCTATCTGGGAGGACGCCGCTGCGCCGGTACGAGATACGTACTGCCTCAGGCAAGAACCTGCCCATCGAGAAAGAGGTTTTCCTGGATTTGAGCTTGGGAAAGAGGAGACTGGAGATGTGGGTGTTCGTCGCCAACATCACTGAAGACGTCATCCTGGGACTCGACGCCATGCGGATCTTCGATGCAACGGTGGACGTCCGGCGCCGTATCCTCCTCTTTCGTCAAGATGAAGTGTTCCTGAGGGACGTCGAAGACCAACCCATGGCTAGCAGACTCACCCTGGAGAATCATGTGACAATCCCGGCAGGCTGCGAGATGGTGGTGACGGCAAGACTAGACTGACAGCCTAAGAGAAACCTGCTCCTCGATTCGAAGACAACTCTGACAGAATGTGTTTATGTGGCCAGATCCCTACTCCCGAAGCAGAAGGTGGTACCGGTGAGGGTCCTGAATATCACCAATCGGGACAAGGAGGTGCCTAGTGGAACTGTACTTGGTAGCGTCGAGCCGGTGCTGTCTGTAACGTCTCTGGCAGAAAACGAGGAGTGTCACGGACCACGTCCAGATCTAGACCCATCACTGAAAGAGCAGGCTCGAGAATTGGCGGAGAATTTAAGCGAAGAAGAAAGAAGACTAGTCCACGATCTACTGACAGAATTTCAAGACGTGTTCAGTCTGTCTGAAAACGACTACGGGAGAACGTAGAAAGTTCAGCACCGCATCGACACCGGAAATGCTCGCCCAATCAGACAACCTCCTCGACGCGTCCCTCTAGCTAAACAGAAGGAGATTGACAGTCAACTGGAGGGCATGATAGCAAGAGGGGTCATCGAGGAATCCGACAGCCCTTGGTCATCACCTGTGGTGCTGCTGAAGAAGAAGAATGGGAACCTGCGTTTCTGCGTGGACTACAGAAGACTGAATGACGTCACCAAGAAGGACCGCTTTCCACTTCCACGAATTGACGACACCTTGGACACCCTGGCAGCAGAAGAGTGGATCTCGACATTGGATCTCAAGCCAGGATACTGGCAGGTGGAGCTACATCCTGAGGACTAGGAGAAAACGGCATTCTCTACAGGCCAGGGACTATAGCATTTCACCGTTATGCCGTTCGGAGTCCGTAACGCCCCGGCTACATTCCAGAGACTAATGGAGTCCGCAATGAGAGGCCTGACATACGACACCTGTTTGTTCTACCTTGATTTCTTCATCGTGGTAGGCAAGACTTTTGGCGAACACCTGTTGAACCTGAGGAAAGTGTTCGAGACTGTGACAAGCCAGGCTGAAGTTGAACCCGAAGAAATGTCATCTGTTCCAGAAGAAGGTCAGCTACCTGGGGCACATAGTAGGGACCAACGGAGTGGCCACGGACCCGGAGAAGCTACAAGCCGTCAGAGGATGGCCGAGACCGAGGGACAAGCAGGAGTTGCGCCGTTTTCTCGGCCTCTGCACTTATTACAGAAGGTTCGTAGCTGGGTACGCAACATCGCTAAACCTCTAACCCAGCTGACCGAGGACAAACGACAATTCCAATGGACGGACGAGGCGGAGTCATCCTTCCAGTCACTGAAAGAGGCGCTCTGCACTGCTCCTGCACTGGGATATCCCATCCCTGGAAGGAAGTTCACACTAGACACGGACGCTAGCAACGTAGGCATCGGCGGAGTACTCTCTCAGGAACAGGACGAGCAAGAGAGGGTGATTGCCTACTTCAGCCGAACATTATCCAAGGGTGAGAGAAACTACTCCGTGACACGTAGAGAACTTCTTGCCAATGTGGAAGTCCTGAAGCATTTCCACAAATATTTGTATGGCCAGGAATTCCATCTGAGGACAGACCATTCTGCACTCACCTGGCTATTGGGCTTCAAGAATCTGGAGGGGCAGACCGCCCGTTGAGTTCAACTTCTGCAGGAATACAACTTCACCCCCGAACACCGCCAAGGGAAGAAACATTCCAACGCTGATGCTTTTATTACGACGCCCGTGCCCGCATGGCTGCAAACACTGCCTGAAAGTACAAGAGCCGGATGGCGCCCACGCAGTCCGAGCAATTGCCGCGCAGCCGAGTCCAGGATGGGATAACGCCGCCATAAGGAGGGAGCAGCTGGAGGATCGAAACATTGGACAGCTACTACGTGATGTGGAGTCCGGCCAGAGACCAGTATGGGCCGAAATCGCTAACCGTAGTACCACTTACAAGAGATACTGGGCCCAGTGGGAATCCTTCACTGTCAAGGACGGTATTCTGAAGAGGATTTGGGAGTCGACCGATGGAAGGACCCGCATAGAACAACTTGTCCTGCCCAGGAGCAAGGTAGAGGAAGTGCTGGAGAAGACTAATGCTGGAGTGACTGGAGGCCACCTGGGAGCCAACAAGACACTGGACTAGTTAAGGCAGAGGTTTTACTGGTTGCATTAGAGAACCGACACGGAACAATGGTGCCGAAAATGCGACACCTGTGGAACCAGTCGCGGACCAAGGACACGCAGCAGGGGAGCCATGCAGATATACAGCGTGGGAGCTCCTTTTGAGAGGATCGCCATCGACGTTGCTGGACCGTTCCCGGTCACGGATCGCGGGAACCGCTACCTGCTAGTCGCCATGGATTACTTCACAAAATGGCCAGAGGTGTACGCGATTCCCAACCAAGAGGCTTCGACGGTGGCCAACGCGCTGCTTGACAACTTCATCTGCCGATTCGGGGTGTCCCGGGAATTGCATAGCGATCAGGGGCTCAACTTCGAATCCAACCTGATGGGAGAATTGCTCGAGCGTCTAGGGGTGCATAAAACCAGGACAACTCTCCACCACCCACAGTCCGACGGCATGGTGGAACGATACATCAAAACCGTGGAGGAGCACCTGCGGAAAGTGGTGTCCAACCATCAGCGAGACTGGGATACCAGAGTTCCACTGTTCCTCTTGGCTTACAGAGCTTCGGTCCACGATACAACAGGGATGACACCGGGAACATGGTCTTCGGGAGAGAGCTGCGCCTGCCCTGTGATCAGCTGTTTGGCACGCCACCCAGCGCCGACCAGCCAGCGACTGACTATGTGGCAGAACTCACCGAGAAGTTGAATGGAGTCCACCAACTGGCTAGAGAGCACCTCAAGATGGCCAGCGATATGATGAAAGTGCGCTACGACAGATCAGTCAACTCTACAGGATTCCAGGTGGGCGACCTGGTGTGGCTGTATCGACCTACCAGGACCAAAGGAAAATCACCAAAGCTGCAACGTGCCTGGGATGGACCATACCGCGTGGTGACCCGGATCAACTACGTGGTGTACCGCATCCAGCGACAACCTCGAGGGAAGATGATGGTGGTGCATCTGGACCGATTAGCAGCATACCAAGGGACTGCCCGGGACGAGCAGCACTAAGGAGGGAGCAATGTGACAGCTGCACCGGGGTTCGAACGCGTGTCCGACAGGGCGCGCGCCAGACGAAACGCTGGTAAGGGGAGCATCTGCATGCTGAGAGGGCAGAGAGGTGTATTACGGCAACGCGGCGAGGGGAGGTTGCGCGCGCATCTCCTACTTGCCAAGTGAGGAAGGAAGCAAACTGCTACGTGCGGAGTGAAGGGTGGACGGACCCTCCCGTATCGTCCAGAAGTCTGTCGAAGTGGAGATATCCAGATAATTCGAGAGAGCTATCTCTGGACACCCGTAGAAATTTCTCGTAACTATGGTTTAGTTATAAAAGAAGAAAGGCGAGTGAACTTGAGGAGTTTATTCAGCCAGCCCGTCAGTAAGCCAGTGTTGTTACAGGCAGATCTGGACAGTAAGCGAGTTAGTCTTGTGTAGCAGTGAAGCCAGCTTCGAGACCAGAGCGCGACTTGAGTTGTGTCCGTAACTGTGGAGCCTGAAGCCCGGAGTTCGAGTGCAGTGGACCGCTGTTGGGGGACCTGAGTTCGAAGTGCAGCGGGTAGTCTCTGAAGGTCTGGGATTCGAGATTCTGTGAACGCGAGTGACTGAGCTAGAAGAACTAGCCAAGACAAACGAGCTGTGAACTGAAAACTGACAGTTCTGTGTTGTAAATAGTGCTTTGTGAATATTAGTTAAGATTAACAGTTCATTGTTGTTCGTAATAGTCCAAGTAAATTGTCATTGTCGTTTGTGGAGTGCAATAACGAACGCTGTGTTGCTGTGCGGAGAGCAAATCCCATTGTTGACGGGAGTGAAATTAAATTGTAGAGAATGAAGTGTTAATTGTTGAGATAATAAAATTACATTGCTGTTCAGTATAAAAAATTTACCATATTTTTCTTCGGATAGTTTTGTGATGAACACTATTGCATTGGACATTTTGCACTTTGACATTTTTGTACTGGACATTTTTGTATTGGACATTTTACACTTTGGACATTTTTGTTTTGGACATTTTGCTTCGGATATAATGACCTGGAACGGACTATACATATACTTTACAAATCATGAGTTTGTTTTCAATTTTATTACTTATTTCTGCTGCATTAATAACAACATTTGAGATATTCCTGTTGTGCTTATAGGCTATAACCAAATACTCTCCAATGATAATACTGGAAAGTTCATGGTAAAAGTGGCGAATAACTCAACAGTACTATCTAGCGGCAGGGATTGCAGGCAGCGACGATGACTTGACGATTAGCGCGATGAACTGTGATATGAGTTTTGTTCCTCAACAAACACGTGATGTCGTAAGGATTATTCTGATTATAGTTGCACACGATGTCAGTTAAAAATGGAATTGTTTGTTTTAGAAACTACGCTTGAAATTTCCAAAAGATAGAAATAGTGAGTAGTCATGTAAACACCAGTAGAATGTTACTTTGCTATTACAAGATTATTATTATTATTATTATTATTATTATTATTATTATTATTATTATTATTATTATTATTATTATTATTATTATTATTTTTATTATTATTATTATTATTATTATTATTATTATTATTATTATTATTATTATTATTATTATTATTATTGCTTCTACTACTACAGTTCTTTGCTTTTGTCTTTTAGATGTGCCATGCCCATATACTGTACTCCAACCCCGAGAAACTCTCTGCGGAATGAGACAAAGCGGGGTAATGCTGTGAATGGATGTTGATGTCATAAGGTGTCATAAGGTCACACACGTGGGTACTCGTATCTTTATTGGCTAGCTCTCACAGCACAAACAATAACATTGATAGATACATATTTATACTATCCTAGTTACAAAATTAGATCACCGTTAATCTCCTGGTCTTTTAATCCCTTCATACAGGAAATAACAAAGCAGGAGAGCGCATGGTTTTTAAACTGACGTTATAACGATAATATTATCTATTTCGCTCCAATAGATGACGCAATAGTAAGCACATTCCTTTTACGGTTGATCTCCTGGTTTGAGAACAGTAGGTATAGTCGGAGGCACCGATTTTGGTAGATGACCTCAATAACATTTCCAGTAGGCGAGCCAATGTTTTGAGAGAACTGCAAGAAAGAATTGCGATAAGGCTGTCTGTCGTTGTTTATATGCTCACACTCGCCTCTCGTATTGTTATTATTAATTAATAAACACACCACGGAACAGTCCGACTCAAAGAATAGCTTAAATACATGTAAATAACTTTCGTTTGCAATGATTTTACAATAAGTCTCCAACATTTTCTAAATTAAAAGGAAAAAGGATTGCATTGCGGATATATATAATCCTACCCTTACCAGATCAATATACAAGATTTGTCCAGCAATAATCTAGGGATCTTCTACTGGTGGTGCGACAATTCAAGTTAATAAAATTACGATTCTTCTTATTAATCAGAAAATGATTTGGTTAATTGGGTAAAATTGCATGCTGGGGAAGTTAGATTTATATAAAGGTATAATAAATAGAATTGTAATGGATATTACAAGGACAATAATTTCTTAACACGCACATTGTGAAGAGAACAGAGAAGATAGCATTTTAAAATATTCAAAATCGTACAAAATATCGGAGAAGCCAATTTTCCCTGCACAAATTGCACCAATTGAAAAATATAATTACCATTGACAATAAAATAATACTGTATTTTATGGATTCTAAAAAGTTGTTTATGAATCTAGAGGTATTGGCTGATGACTATACTAAATTCCAGCACAACATTCATTCAGAATATGTAGAAATTACACTTTGGATTTTACTAAATGTATAGGCCTACTATCAAAAGGTGTTAAGTGGTTTACGTCCAAACTTGTATGTTTTCAGGAGAGCAAATTTAGAGTTTGCAATTCACTGTAAATTCGTTCAGTGTAATAACATTCTGCGCTATTTGTGAGCGAACTATTGAACTTGGACGCACACTACTTGTAGGATACAAATAACTGAATGTCTAGTAACTATAAGTGGTGTTAGTCCATTTTTCAATTTTTGTGACTTACACCACTTGGCAGCCAACCCGCCCAAATATTGTACATGTGTTACCTGTGTTCATGTATCTTTGCGGTGTCCGATGTTTCATTTTTTAAAATATAGTTTATAGTACTGAAACTGCCATATTCAATTCGGACAAATTGTATTATTCGTAATTTTCGTCTCGAAAACTCCTAAGGTATCTAATTTAATTTTGAACCCATTTTTGTCCCACTCCACCACTTTAGGGGCAAAGTCGGACAAAAATAATAACTTATTCGTATAGTGCGATCGCAAAGATCCCTAGATATCGACTTTCATCGAGATCGGATGAAATGAGATTTCTTACTCCGTTTTGCCTTTTCATCAGCATGTTAGGATATGGTATTTAAAAAATCTAAGAATGTTTAACCAATATTGTAGAGAGTAACCTTCATTTTTAATTTTACATCTCTAGTTATATATACTTTAGTGAATTTTTAAAATCATCATCTCCTTTCTCTCTCCTCTCTGCTCGAAAGTAAAAAAAAAAACCTGAAGTTATTTGAAATTGAATTTTTTACTTTCCTTATACATTTTAGAAACAATTCTGAGAGATGAGATGAATAGTCTAACCCAATTTTATAAGTGAATCTTTCTTTTAAATTTTAAGGCTGCACGTCTGCTGGTTAAAAAAATAAATCGGTATAATTATTTTGGTCATTACTGCCTCCCATTTTCCATCCCTTAATGTTCGTATTTCGTAATACTCAGACTTATCTATTGACTAAGGATTAACATATTTCCATTTACAGATATATTTTCATATATATATATATATATATATATATATATATATATATATATATATATATATATAAAACAGGTTATATTTCCATTTCGTAAAATATTCTGGTCAGGAGACATAACCATATAATTTGTCTTTTCGGGATTTACTTCCAAACATATCGGTTTATTTGCTTCAAGTGAAATTTCCGTGTTTTGCCTAATCGTCTGTGGAATTTTTCCTAACATATTCACGTCATCCGCATAGACAAGAAGCTGATGTAACCCGTTCAATTCCAAACCCTCTCTGTTATCCTGAACTTCCCTAATGGCATATTCTAGATCGAAGTTAAAAAGTAAAGGTGATAGTGCATCTCCTTGCTTTAGCCCGCAGTGAATTGGAAAAGCATCAGATAGAAATTGGCCTATAAGGACTTTGATGTATGTTTCACTGAGACACATTTTAATTAATGGAACTTGTTTCTTGGGAATACCAAAGACACATGTAGACTACTGTAATATTTGTTTAGTTTTTGGAGCTGACTGTCCAGAGTCCAATAGAATACTCGGGCGTGCATGTTTACTCTTATGTCCTACCCATTCCAGCTGCGACAGAGATAACCGATCTTGGAGCGGTGAGGAATTCGCTCTCGAGTTCACATTAACAAAATTCATCTGCCGAAATCCCTGGCGCCACCTATAAATAAACGCAAAGGACAAGGCCTGAAGTCCTAGACGTTATTTAGACGTTATTTAGTAGCGTCAGCTACTACCGCTATTTGCGGCCTTATCTAAAATTCTTTAAAAAACAAAAACACAGCAATATCATAAGCAAAATGCCAACACTAATTAAAAACATTGTCAACAGTTCTAGACGAAATGTTTAGATTAGAGGGAGAGAATATTTGTACAAAAGTCACTTTAGATTATCGGACTTCAATAACTAATAATGTGGAACATCAGGGGTAAGTAAAAATAAAGTGTAATAAATTGGAAAAGTATACTGAAGTTTCAAATCAGTCGTAGGACTGTTAATTTTTAATATATTTTTTTTTAATAACAGACTGAATGTAACAATTATTCATTCACTAAATTTAACAGCTCCTTCTTTCGAAAATATGGGTCAAAATAAAAACACCTGAAAGAACCGCGAAGGCCCCAGAGAAACGTATTAGATCTTGCATCGAGGGGACTGTGGGTTCTCTGATATCAGACAGAAACGACGGACGATACTTCTCTACTATGTAATTAGATAGTACGTTAGCAATTACATAATATTCTCTATGCTAACTGAATCAGTTACCAAACTGCATAAATCTACTTTACTTTCTTCATACAAAACAATTTCTTTATAATTTCTCTGTATACAAAAATTAAAAGTCTTGAATTTTTTTAACCAAACAGTGCGCGTTGGGATGCGTAATATAAAAATGTGAATTGTTGATTTTGTGAAGAAAGTGGACTCATGTTTTTTCATAATAAGTGATTCAGGTACTTATTTGGACAAAATAATTTGCGTAGCCCTATACTTTAAAGGCACTGTTAATATTTCACTAAATAAAGTTAATTTTTTTACGATGCAAGAATTCCTAAAAGATGAAAAATTTCTCAAGTGTAAATGATAGCTCCGAACACAGCAAATTCAAACGCTGATTTAATTAAAATTGTTTAAGATTATCCCCAAGTGCGCTTAAAAAGGAAATGTGGAGACGGTATTCCAGTTACGACAAGTTTTGCCGCAACATTCCATTATTGGTCACCTCAAGGCTAAAGATTTTTAAGAAGAAAATTATGTTTATCAACAGTTAGATCTCTCCAAAATTGACTTCATGAATTTAGTATAGGCCCCGGTATAAATCCCACCATTATACAGTTCATTATTTCGACGCTAAATAACCTCGTAGTTGATACAGCGTCGTTAAATAACCAACTAAAAAAACATTTCTTTATTAAAAATAAAATCAGATATTCTATCATTGAATGAAAAGGTTCTAACTATTATTGTTATAGATGAAATGTCTTTGAAGGAAAATATGACTTATAAGCTTATTACATTACTTATTACATGACTTATAAAGCTAAAGCACACAATTCGAGGGATTCATTTAATTAGGTATAAATAGACCTAATCAATAAACTTCAACTGACGTAAAAATTTCTGAAGTACCACTTGCATATGTTTTCATTATTTGAGGAATGTGCAAAAATTTACAGCAAACCATAAATTATTTTCTATCAAAAGGTACCATGCCTGCAGAGATTTTAAAATCACATCTGCTTGATGTAATAGATAATATAAAAGATACATGCTTTATCCCTAAAGTAGAAACTGTGTCAGCATCTTCACTTACAAATATTTCAATATAATAATACATTGTTACATCAAAAATAAAATGGTTAACCATTAGCTAAGAAACGAAATAGGCGAAGTATGAATGCTTCTAAAGACATGCACAACTAAATCGTAATTACATTTGAAAATTCAAAATTTGTGTCATTTCATTTCTGTCCCAATAACTTTGTAACTTCTCATTAATTAAAAATGTAGAGAACATTGTGACTTTAAATAATGCTATTGCTTTACATTTTCTTATTGACATCAAATGCACACCTCTCCGCTTTTCCTCGCGTAACCCAGCACGCGGCACGGAGTGTATCAACAATCCAAGCCGCTAGATAACAGCACAGTCACTTTTCGCCGCCGTTTGCAATGCTAAACAGGGAAGCTTTCCAGTATTATTGTAGGGAATATTTGCTATAACATAAAAAAAACTTATGCAGATAAATATATTTAGGCATTCGATATTATTCTTGGAGTTTGTTTACTGACGGATTGATGTTCTGAACAACCTAATACCTTTTCAAATACAAGATAGCAGCTTTTCTCACGTCGCTAACTGTTGGCTTTCATCTGAAAAAGGGAAGAAAGAGGGGTGACTTAGTAAGATATTAGTTCACTTATAAACCTAAGCGCTAATGAACTGAACTAAAGTTTTTAGCTTATCGATAGTAATGTAAAAAATGTGACCACAATAAGACTTCGCTTAATTCCTATCACAGAAATTTTCTTGAACCTTCCGCAAACACTTCTAGGGTACGAATGTAAACTTCATAAGACAAGATTTAAATATTCTTTTTTGTGGGATAGTTGTTAGTTTTCAAGATATTCGAATGTTTTTTATTCTCCTGTAAAATTGATTTTATTTTAATTGAAAAATGAGTTCTATTCAGTCAATACTTAACATAAAACACAATAACATATGTTATAACAACATTTAAACAGATTTAAAAACAAACGTTTTCGCCAATTTTGATTGGCATCTTCAGGTCGTGTAGGTCGAATGGAACATGTTATAAAAATTGAACACTTGGTATATGACGTTAAAATCCAAAGTTACAACTGTAATATCACTAAAAAAGAGAATAGAACATAGCAAAGCCACCACTATGTGTATAGAATCACTGTGTTGAAAGAGGCGTGTGTGAACCAAGGGAACAGCAAAACTCTTCTGTTATTGCAGATACAGTTTTCAAGATAGATTTGAAGATGCTACGAACAGGTCGGTCGTGTGGCCGTTATGGAGAGCAACATACAAATTTGCTGTTCAACGTAATTAGTATTTTTTTTTATGTTATCTAACATGATACATCGTACACAGTATGTTGCAACATATGAATTTATTATTCTGTGCAAATTCCTTTATTACTTAATGTATAGGCTACTTGTAATGCTTCTAGTTATTACAATCTTAATTTAGTCAAATAAAAATACCTTCTCCAATTACAATTTGTACATTCCTTCCATACTCAATATAGAAGGCAGTCATTTCCTTCTACAATGCATAATTCTTTGGGTGACCAGGAAGCAATCACTTCTCATATGAGTACTTGGTCCTTGTTTCATTCTAGATAAAGCGAGAATAAAATACTTTAAGAGGGAAAAACAATAAGCACACAAGTCTGCAGGGCTGTATGTCTTCTTATCTATAACAAGCTATATGAGCATTCATACTGTTTGTGGATTATACAGACAGGACAGCAGAATTCAACGACTTGTATTATGAGTAAAATTAGCAGACTGAGCTCTGATAGTGATAACAGTGTTTTAGTAATTGCTGTGCAGAGAAGACGAGTCTTGTTACTTTTTACAGACGAAGTATGGGTTTAAAAATACAAGAGAAACATGAAAAGTGTACTGGTACGAAAAGAGTGTAGCTATAACTTAACCACTGCCCATTAGAAAAATAAGATAAGCTGATGTTGCACTCGACTGAATGGTCACTCCATACCGGTACTTACATCTGGTGAAAGTCTTACCTCTTTTGTGTCAGCGTCATCAAGTGATTGTACAGCCAATGGTCAACTCGAGTTCCATCATGATCATGTCCATCACAACTAAAAGAAGTGTGAGAAAAGGTAACTGTTTGCTGCTTGTGAGGTATTCAAAATGGTTTTTACACCACTGACTGTAACAGATGTATGTGGTACCAGGGTTTATTATGTATAAATTAGGAATTAATTGTAATCTGTAGTCCTCTGGTCCGTTCTATATCTTAAATACATTATAAAAGGACTGGCTGGTATGAAGATTTGTTACGGTATCCGATTAACTGATAGCAATAGTTCTTATGGATATAGTGAGAATAAATGCATAGGGTGCACACATGGCAATGAATATTGTAATTTGAAAAAAAAAATCGAAGTAAGGGCCGTGACACCATTCACATTTTCGTAAGATACGATATACGCGAACATATTGGATTAATGTAATACAGTCGCCATTTTTGTAAGAAATTTTATGGAAGTCAAATGGTATAATATACACATTATTTTAGGGGGGCTTGGTCCTTCTAGTCCCTAATTATTACTCTATCAAGAAAACTTCCATACATCGTATTATCACAAAAAAAGAACATACATAACAGAAAAAACTGTGGTTTTCGTAACATTTCTTAAGAAAATGGCGATTATATTAATGTACATTAATGAGACATGGCGACTGTATACGTTACAGAAACGTTCGCGACATGAACAATAAAGCCCGGTCATCTATGTTACACAACATAAAAGGTTCAAGATTACACAATAAATAGCTAAAGAGCGTAATATATTTTTCTTTCAAAACTTCAAGTAATTATTACTTATACGGAAACAGTTAATTATAAGGATATACAACATTATACATATTTATTAATAATTAACAATTTCATGAGTAAGTGGAAGTAAATGAAAGGAGATATGTAATATTTGGGTACATGAACGTTCTATACATCCCAACAATTTGCAAATGGTTATCACAAGATTCAAATATGTATGAGGAATATGGATCTCATAAAAGTTTTACAAAATAATTAACTCTCCATATCGATGGAAAGTTCATAGCTTTCATAAAAAAAATCTCCTAAATGTTTAACATCGTCTTACTGGGTAACTAATGTACACAGAATCTTGATTTCTGTCTAATGTCGAAGAGAATGCTATTAAGAATGATTTGTTACTTTTCCGTATTTCAGCAGAGTGGACGGTTTTCATGTAAATTAAAGGATATAAATTGCACATTTGATGCCTGCCTAACATCACAAACGTTTGTAAAACAGAATGAATGAATTGAGGAATTTAAACAGGCACCGTAAACTGGGGATACATGAACCACCTCAGAAAGCTTCATTGATTCCTACAAAGAACACATACCTTGAGAAAATTTCATTGCTCTTCTATATGTTGAATCTTACGACATACAAACCATAGGGAAGCATTGTCACTATTGTTATGTATTTATTTATTGTTTTATTAGTGGCTCAAGTTACCAGCAAATGGGTGTACTCGACCAACCCATTTTAAAATGCTATGTGGTGCTAGTTAACTTCATATGAGGTTACTTGAGTCACTAAAACCTTAAATGATAATATTTTATAGATTTAGGTACGGTATATATGTAGTTTATTATCTTTAGCTACATTCTGTAATTCACTGTGATAATATGAACATATAATTTTCTATCCTTTTATTCCAAAAATTGAATAATAAAATTACAAAAATAACAGAAACACAAATATCTTAAACACATTACTTACAGGAAATAAATGCTAACTGAATAACTTATAGGTAAGAATTAACCTAAATTCCTGCAAAATCACACATGATGAAATATGCGTGAATTCGTGTCTTCCCCAGAAAACAACTGGAATAGTAGTAGTAGTAGTAGTAGTAGTAGTAGTAGTAGTAGTAGTAGTAGTAGTAGTAGGGTTTAAGAAGGGCGCGTAAGCTACTATGGCTATTTGCGCCCTTATCTAAAATTCTTAATATAACAAAGACATAAATAATATAAAAATCAGAGTGCTAAAATAATTAAAAAGCGTTGTCACAATAAAACGAGGGACACAAATGCAGTATACATAAGGTGATTTCTACAGAATCATAAAAGTGAGCAATTCTACCACACTAGGTGGAATTCAAAACGAGAAAATAAAACAATAAAACTAAGGCCACCAGAGGTAACTAGTGAATCATATTTTAAACCATAAAACTTTATAAAATATTCGGGTGTATAAAGTCCGAAATGTCAACAATGTAAAATCAAATATAAAACAACAAATGTAACCTCGGGATGTAAAGGGTCCGGAGGATAAGTAAAACGGATGAATAAAAAACTAAATCACCTTATCCAAACCTGTATTTGATAAAAATCTCAGAACTGCATTTGTACAATTAAAATCATTTCCAAGAGCGTCACGTAATATCGGCCGAATTCCAAATTGCCTCCGGGCATGGTCATATTTCCTGCAACGCAATAAAAAGTGTTCCACCATAAGTGGAACACGGCACATATCGCATTCCGGCTGAGGTTCGCCACGTAGGAGATGGCCGTGTGTCAGATGACAATGGCCAATCCCCAACCGGGTGAGTAAAACCTCCTCGTGTCGCGACGCTCTCGTAGACGAATCCCAAACTCGAACAGTATTCTTTATATTTCGTAATTTATTTCCCTCTTGTGCAGACCATTCTCCTTCCCATTGCCACCATATTTTATATTTCAAGTAGTTTCGAATGTCCTGCCACCTCTCGCGCCAATATACCAGAGAGCCATTCAGTTCACCAGCCCTGGCTGCTGCATCCGCGGCCTCATTTCCTGGAATCCCTACATGGCCAGGAATCCACACTACTCCAATCTCATAATCTGAGCAAAGGAGAGTATGGAACAGCTCCTGAGTTCTTAAGACAAGCGGATCATCACAATTAAAAGATTGCAAGGACTGGATGGCACTTAAAGAGTCGGAACAGATAAGGAAACTGCCCCGAGGTTGCCTAATTAAAAACAATAAAGCTCTGTAAGAAGCATAGAGTTCAGCAGTAAAAACACTAGTATATTGGCTTAGTCGGTATTTAAATATCTCTCCATTTGTAACGAAGGAACAACCAACACAATCATTTATCCGGGATCCGTCAGTAAAAACTAATGAATAATTTGGATATCGAGATAAAAGTTCACTAAAACGAAGTCTATAAACAAAAGATGGTGTAAAATTCTTAAAACAGCGGCTCAGACTTATATCAAACATGGGACGTCACATAATCCACGGTGGAGTGGTGGTATACTCCAATGTGCGAACTGATGGTAGATGTATATCCAGCTCAGAGAGCAGTTCACGAAACCGCACACCTGCTGGACGAAGTCTCCGTGGATTTTCACTGTATCGGCCGTAAAGAGACGAATGATGGAAAGAGTCGTAAGAATTGTGCTCAGGCTGCGAGCGGAGCTTAACAGCATATGAGCACAACAACACATTACGTCGCCGATACAGTGATGGTTCTCCTGCTTCACAATAAAGACTCGCTATCCGAATAGTTCGGAAGGCCCCTGTAGCGAGTCGTATCCCATGGTGATGGATAGTGTCTAAAAGACGTGATTTAGATTTATTTGCTGAGCCATAAATAAAACAGCCATAATCCAGCTTTGATCGTATAAGAGCTCGGTAAAAACGTAAAAGCACTGTACGATCTGGACCCCAGCGAACCCCTGACAAAAGGCGTAAAATGTTTAAGGATTTCTCGCAAAGCCTTCACGAATCACGTATATGCGCCTCCCACGTTAATTTATAATCAAAGATAAGGCCCAAAAATTTCGCAGTGTCTGTATATTGCAACTCCACTCAAATAAGACGCAGTTCAGGATGTGAATGTTGTCCACGTTGGTTGTAAAAGTGGACACACTGCGTCTTCTGAGTGGAGAATTTAAAGACATTGCGAATAGCCCATTCTGATAGTACGTTGATGACCAGTTGCAACTGTCGAACGATGGATGGAAGATATCGGGAACTAAAATAGTCTGAAGTCATCAACGTACAACAGAGAAGATACTCGGCCACCCACACTGTGGGCAATTCCATTGATCGCAATGCAGAAAAGAAGAACACTTAATACAGACCCCTGCGGAACGCCATTTTCTTGGAGATGTTCGTTAGAAAGTGTGGTGCCTACTCGAACTCGGAAATACCGCTCTGCCATGAACTTCGCAATAAATGTGGTAGACTGCCACGAAGTTCCCAATCATGCAGAGTTTGCAGAATTCCATAACGCCATGTGGTATCGTAAGACTTTTCTAGATCAAAGAAGACCGTCACAAGATGTTCCTTCTTGAGGATAGCATCTCTAATGGCGGTCTCTAGCCGAACAAGATGGTCTGCGGCGGATCTGTGCTTACGAAAACCACACTGGATATTAGATAATCGGTTTTCCGATTCGAGTACCCACATTAGGCGTTTGCTTATCATCTTTTCCATAACCTTTCATACGCAGCTGGTAAGACAAATTGGCCTATAACTGCCAGGTAAAGAAGGACCCTTTCCTAGTTTCTGGACTGGGATTACAATGGCGGAACGCCAAGCAGATGGAAATACACCCTCAGTCCAGATCTTGTTGTACATTGCCAGAAGAAAGGATTTCCAGCTGACGGAACATGGCGAAGCATACGGTTATGGATGTTATCACGGCCAGGGGAGGTGTCAGGGTATGCGTCCAGTGCCGCCTCCAGCTCCTCGGATGTGAACGGTGCATTGTATTGTTCAGTGTTATTAGATGCAAAGTTCAGAGTTAGTTTCTAAGCAGTATCCTTAATATTTAAAAATTCCGGGTCATAATTGTTTGAGCTGCTTATCTGTGCAAATGAGTGAGCGAATATCTCTGCAATTTCTATGTGACTGGTGGTCGCTACGCCGTTGTTCAGAAGACCCGGAATTACAGAACTACGTTTCCCCATTATCCGACGGACTTTGTCACACACGATGTTAGCTGGGACGTTCTTTTTCAATGAATTGACGTAATTTGTCCAGGACGTCTTCTTAGCATCGCACACAGTGCGACGAGCTATGGCTCGCAGACGTTTAAACTGGACAAAATTTACTTGGGTCGGATGGCGCTCAAATTGGCGTAAAGCACGTTTGCGGTCTCGGATTGCATCTCTACAGGCGTCCGTCCACCAAGGGACAGGGAAGAGTTTTGGCCTGCAGGACGACCGGGGGATAGATAATTCCGCAGACTTAATAACCACATTTGAAAAGTGCTCTACGACGGAGTCAACACTTTCATATCCAATATCATCGAATGATATGGACTCCGAAAATCCGACCCAGTCCGCTTTTTTAATAACCCAGTTTGAAGAGCGAGTTTCCGCAGGACGTAAAGCGGACATACGCATTCGAATGGGGTAGTGGTCACTACCATGAAAGTCATGAATAACTGACCATTCGAAATGCGTAGACAAAACTGAGCTACAAATGGAGATGTCTATCATGGAGAAAGTACCGTAAGCCGAGGATAGATGTGTTGCTTCCTCGGAATTTAGGGTAATCAGATTAAGGCGGGTACATACCTCTGCTATTTTATTTCCTCTGTCATCATCAGAATTAGAGCCCCAAGTGTGGTGAGATGCATTAAAATCTACGACTAAGAAATATGGAGCAGGTACCTGCGATAGAATGTGTTCCACGTCATTAAGTATGTAAGGTATATCAAGGGACATGTAGACAGAAACTATAGAGAACTGGACGCTAGATAAAGATATTCTAGCTGCTGTACATTGATGAGGAGAGTTAATATTGATGATGGAGGAAAATATACTTTGAACAACATCCATTGGCCCGAATACCGGCAAGATGATCGTACCGGTAAATATTGTATCCTGAAATATTCAGGGAATATTCGGGTCGGAGGTGTGTCTCCGGAAGACATAAAATAGCAGGATTCTCATGATAGATCAATTGTTGTAGTTCTGTTTATCTGCTGCGTACACCGTTCACATTCCACTGTACAATATCTGTCATCGCGAGGAGCTAAATCATGATGGTGGCTTCACAGGCGATCTTCTCTTTTTTTCTATGGATTGATGCCTTTGTCTGCGACTTCTTAATCTTGAACTGTGGCGACTCACTTGCAGATCGTCGCACTATTGATCGTGATCTTGATCGAGGACGTGATCGAGAGCGTGATCTCGATCTGCCACCCGAACTAGGAGCGCGACGTTCCGGTGTTCTACCAGGCATAGAATCTTTCTTTGCTGTTACGGCAGCGATCTTTCTAGGTACGTAAGGCCTGATATCCAGCCCACACGAGTCGTCTGACTCAGCAGTCTGTGTCGCAGAGTCAACGCATGTCTGGGTCGCGGTCTCAATTCGCATCCCAGGCATTCTTGCGAGAGATGGAGTCTGCGTGGATGCATCAATTCTCTCTGTTGCCTTCTGCAATACTGAGGAATAAGATTTTTCAGTCGCCTTTTGTTGTTGGTCAAGAATACGCTTACGCGCCTCGATAAAAGTAATATTTTCTCGGACTCGGAGCTCTTGGATATTCTTCTCTACCAAATACGTCGGGCAATTTTTGGATTTAGAAGTGTGGTCCCCAGAACAATTCACATAGTGCTCGGTGCCGGCACATGGGGATTCTCAAGGTCAGGACCGCCGCACTTTGCACATATGATGTTAGTGCAAGGTTTTTGCGTATGACCGAACCGTTGGCACCTAAAGTACTGCATTGGATTCGGCACATACGCACGCACAGGGACACGCTCGTACCCAACAAAGATATATTCTGGCAAGAGAGACGTTTCAAAGGTCAGAAAAACTGTGCTCAGGGGTTCAGTCCGTCCGTCTCGCTTACGCAGTAAACGGTAAACCTTAGACACGGACTGTTCCGCCAGCTCTAATTGGAACTCTTCATCGGACATACCATATAGAGAATCCGTATTCACAACTCCTCGCATGGTGTTGAGCGAGGAGTTTTGCTCTACTCTGATTGGGTATGATTCCAGCAACTTCGCTCTCAACAGTGTTTCACTCTGTTTTGCAGATGCAGTCTCAACAAGGAGACTACCATTCCGGAGTCGAGTTGCATTTCTGACCTTGCCTACGAGTCCGTTGAGCGCGCGTCTCACGTAAAATGGACTAATATTTTTCATTGTTTTTTCCGTTCCACCCAACGTGATACTAATAAACTTTGGAGGCAGTACTTTAATTATTACCTTTTCAGGGTTCAATTCCATTGCAGTGTTCGTCTTATTAACTTCAGTTGTACTGTCTTTACTATATTCATTTTCTTTTGTTGCTGTTTTTCTGGAGGGGAAGAGGAGCGCGAAGAGGCCATTTTGAACTGGCCCCCCCTACGGAACCGTCGGCGTCAGCCTGCCACCGGGGGGGCGGAGGAAAAAGACACCTAAGAATTCTACGCAGTCTGTGCCGGCCGTGGGGACCCCCCACAGCCCGATCCCAAGCAACCCACTTCACACAAGTTACCCTTCAAACTGGTCATTACACACCTAATGGCAAGTCTTACACCAGAGGCGTGTCGCAGTTTTATGCCCCTACCACGGGAATAACCGCCCGTGGCTCCCCACTCTACACTGAACACAACCGCCAGATTACTTCGGCTAACTCCGACCTACCCTCCCAAAGCCGGAGCAATCCGAGATCGCACACAGCTTCAGGGGACTTGTGGTTGATTACACTGCGACACCCATACGTCAGCGGTAACACGTCGGAGCGATATATCCGCCCCGGCGAGCAGAGTCTTTCACCGGGACGTTTAAGTCGCTCCGGGCCCCCATTGGGGCTCTACGTGAGTGTACATGACTACTGGTCCGGGCTCTGCACCTAGACTTGCATATAGGGGCAGTATGAAGGGTCCACTACTGCTTCGTTGCTGGGCGCCCTGTCGGGCAACACAGGTCGGTAGTCGCGCTCGAAACCGTGGGACAGGTCCACGGAGATAGGAAAGATCCCCGCTGGTAAGACGGGAGTTATAAACCTAAGAAACGTAACCTAATAATAGATATAAGAATTAGAAGGGGAAGAAGAATGAAGCCTCATCAGGCATTGTTAACAAATCCCGTCATGTTAGCGGACGTGGCAAAACAAACAGCGGGGATGGAGAGGTGAAAATGGCTGTGATGATGTGGTGGGCGTTCCGCATGCAATGGCGGCCGGTGGAGAGAAATAGTGATGAAAAAGAAGAGAGAACGAAGAGGAGTGGTTGGTGATAAGAAGAAGAATGGCCGAAAAGAAGAGCACGAGAGCCACCATTGTACCCCCCGGTCACCACTTGGAGGAACCCACCTCGACCGGACAACAACTGGATCTCGCAGAACTTCCACAATGTCTTTCTTTTCAAAGTTAAATACATCAATAACAGTAAACAGGAAAGTTGCAACTTGCAAATTTTCCACATTAATTTACAAAGGTATGTGTTATCATTCACTGATGTATGAGTCCAACATAAAACTTATTTAGTGCCTTCTTTGATGGTGCTGAAAATGAAATTTTTCCACAATGAAGTCTCAAACCTTCAAATTCGTGGTTTCAGTGCTTTCAGCATCTTAGATGTTTTCTTCTCTAACTATTTCATTATTATCAGTCTCAGCTTCATTTTCTGATACTGGTTCGGAATCGCCCTTGTCTGGAAGCACGTTTCATTTACGCTCTCTCCAGCTTCGACATTGAGTCTTCTTTTCTTTTTCTTTCAAGGTGATGATTCAAATCTTACCTCCCTAAGACAGTTTTCAAACAAATGAGACAGTCAATAGGCAATGTACTCTGTTAGTCATGGTAGTCGCTTCAGCACTTCTGCTGAATTTATTGGGAAAATGCCTGTGTCTCTAAAACCTGACTGTAACTTTTTCGCTATTGGAGATTCTGGAGTTTCGACTTTTTCAGCGTCTGATTGAGAAGTCGTGCGAAAATATTTTTCGGGATTGTACCCTTATTCTTTGTCTTCCACTCCTGAAGGCACTGACGCCAGCAAATCTTCAAAAGTCTGAAGAATGCTACATCTAAGGACTGACACATGCGGATACTGTTAGGTGGAAAGGGAATAAATTTGATATTATAATCTGTGCACTGACGAATAACAGAGAGTGACAAATGACTTGCCAGGTTGTGACACATCAGAACCTCTGGTACATCTTTAGGAGCCTTTCTGAAATATGGCAATGATATGGTGTTGAACCAGTCCTCGAATAATGCAGTGTCGAACCATCCACTTCGAGATGCACTGTATCTTGCCCCCTTTGGTACTCCTTCCTACCGGGTATCGTAAATATGTCCTGCCTAGTACACTATGTATGGTGGGCGAAGAAAGCCACTTGCTGTCCCAGCAAAAATCACAGAATGTCTGACTTTACTCGAGTCCAGGATGCGCTCAGAATGATTACATCCTTTGCAGACCAGCACTTTGCTTCTTCCCGGGTCCTCCACTAAATTCGTTTCGTCGAAGTTCACAATTAATTCTGGTGGACCATCTTGAAGTGAATTTGCTAGGTTATTGAAGTACTCCACCAGCGCTTCTTTGCTCACTTGAGCCCTATTGCGTTTAATATTCTCACTCAGCCTCAAAGAAAGAACACCATTATGCCTCTTGAGAAAGAAGCGATTCCAATCATCTCCAGACATTATTCTTGAAAATGTTTTCTGTGACAACATTCTTATCAAGATACTGCTTTACAATGCATCTAACATAAAATGGGGTCAGTGGAAAACCTCATTCTGCAGCAGTAATAATTCCTAGTAGAAGATGGTGTTCTTCCTCGGATGATAATGCTGTTGGTCATCCAACAGATTGCATGTGCAAGTCCTTCAGTTTCCCGTCAACTGAATGTTCCTCTGCAGTTTTTCTCATGGATAGCTTCCCAGATTTCACTTCGCTTATGGCAGCATGACAAAGCAGATTTAGAGTAATCTGCATAAAGCCTACTTCCTGGTACGTTAATGTTTCCGGACCATGATATAAACTACAAACATAAAGTGTGAAAATGTTATCTTACTGTACAAAGTAAGGCCTTAATAATTACTGCATTTTTATTGGTTTTACGTTCTTAAAATGTAAAATATTGATTTATTTTCTCATTGGAACAGTAACAGTATACTGCATATGGCGCAAGTAACCCTAAAAAGGTAAAAAAAAAAAGCTCAAAACCACACAAAAAAACCGGTGGAGATGGGTTCCGCAATGTGGTTGACCTGGGGATGCAATGGTGGCTCTCGTGATTTCCTTTTCGAACATTAGTCCACTTATCACCACACAGCCCTTCTCGTTCTGTCGTCTTTTCCATTGCTCTATTTCTCCTCGCCAGCCACCATTGCATGCGGAACCCCCACCACATCATCACAGCCATTTTCACCTCTCCATCACCGCTGTTTTGTTCCTGCGACGTCCCTCTACATGACGGCATTTGTTAAGTATGCCTGGTGAGGCTACATTATTCTTCCTCTTCTAGTTCAGTATAGTCATTCTGGGGGTAAGGTTCTTAGGCCTATTACTCCCGTAAACAAAGCGGGGATCTTTCCTATCTCCGCGGTCCTGCCCCATGGTTTGATCTGCGACTTGCGATTTGTGTAGCCCGTCAGGGCGTCCACCAACGAAGCAATAGTGGACCTTTCATACTGCCCCTATGTGCAATTTTAGGTGCCGAGCCCGGACCAGACGTCGAGTACTCTCACGTAGAGAACCAATTGGGCCCGGGGCGATTTAGACGTCCCGGTGACCGACTCTGCTCGCCGGAGTGGATATGTCGCTCCGACGTCTTAGCGCTGAATTGTGGATGTCTCATTGTATTCAACCACAAGTCCCCTGAAGCGGGATAGTCCTGGGATTGTTCAGCGTGGAGTGGGTGGTTATTCCCGTGGTAGGAGTTAAAAACTGCATACACGCCTCTGGTGTAAGACTTGCTATTAAGTGTGTAATGTCCAGTTTGAGGTGGGTTGCTTGGAATCGGGCTGTGCGGGGGTCCTCATAGCCGGCACAAACCGCGAAGAATTTTTTAGGTTTCTTATTATTTCGTCCCCCCTTTGGGAGGCTGACGCCGAAGGTTCCTTAGGGGAGCCAGTTTAAATGTCCTCGCGCTGTTCTCCCACTGCCTTAGAAAAAAATAAAAAACAGGAGACAGGAATAGACACGACTGGTGGTCATGTGACAAAAATTGCGATGGAATTGGACCCTGTGAAAGTGACTGTTAAGGTACTGCGTCCAAAGTTTCTTAGAATCACCTTGGACGGAACAGAAAAGACTGTGAAGAACATCTGCCCAAATTTTACGCGCGACGTGCACTCGACGGACTCGTTGGGAAGATCAAAAATGCAACTCGACTACGCAACGGTAGTCTCCTCATCCAGACTATATCTCCAAAACAAAGTGCAACTTTGTTGAAACCGAAGTTGCTAGGGTCTTACCCTATTAAAGTCGAATGGCACTCCTCGCTGAACACCAAGAGGGGAATAGTGCTTACGGATTCATTGGACGGTATGTCTGATGAAGAGATTAAACTAGAACTGGCGGAGCAGTCTGTGTCCAAGGTTTATTACGTAAGTTGGACGGACAGATTGTTCCCTTGAGCACTGTCTTTTTGGCCTTCGAAAAGCCTGTCCTATCAGAATACATCCTAGTTGGGTACGAGCGTGCCCCATTTCGTATGTGTCGAACCGAATGCGGTGCTTTAGGTTTCAACGATTCGGACATACGCAAAAACGTTGCACTAACAACATCATATGTGCAAAGTGCGGCGGTGCTGACCATGGTGATTCCCCAAGTGCCGGCGCCGAACACTGTGTGAATTGTTCTGGGAACCACGCCGCTAGTTCTAAAAATTTCCCTATGTATATGTTAGAGAAGGATATATAAGAGCGCCGAATCCGGGAAAATATTATGTTTTGTCGAGGGACGTAACAGTATTTTAGATCAACAGAAAAAGGCGACGGAAAAGTCCTATGCAGCAGAATTGCAGCAGTCAACACAGACAATATATGTATCCACGCAAACGCCACCTCTTGCTAGTATAACTGGGAAGCGTATTGAGAGCTCAACTGAGATGTATATGGACGTTGGCACACAGACTGCTGAGTCAGACGACACTGGCTTTGATATCAGACTTTGTGTTTCCAAAAATGTCGCTACAGTTATGAGAGACAAAGATTCAAGGAGGCATGGTAGATCGCCGCGACGTCCCACTCCTTGTTCGGGTGACGGGTCGAGATCACGATGTCGATCCCGTGCTCGATCGAGATCAGATGTGGGACGATCTGCGAGTGAGTCCCCACGGTCGAGGGCTGAGCAGTCTCAGTCAAAGGCACCAAAGCATAGAAAAGATAAGAAGAAAAGATCCTCTGTGAAGCCACCACCATGATTTAGCTCTCTTTGTTGACTGATATTGTACAGATGAATGTGATCGGTGTACGCAGCAGATATACAGAACTACAATAATTGATGTATCTTGAGAACCTGCTATTTTATGTCTTCAGGACACATACCTCCGGCCCGAAAACTCCCTGAGTATCTCGGGATACTACGTTGACAGGTACGATCACCTTGCTGGTATTCGTACCAACGGAGGTTGTGCTCTTCTACTCTGCTGAAGCATCTTTTCTTCTGTTAAAAACATTAACAGTCCACATCAATGCATAGACGCTAGACTAAATTTACCTTCCATACAGTTCTAAATAGTCTCTGTTTATATGCCCCCAGATACACATTTCACAGTGCATGAAAATGAACATAGTCTCTCGCAGGTATCTGCCCCATATATGGTAGATGGGGATTTCAATGCATCCCACAACTCTTGGGGCTGCAATTCTGATGATGAGAGAGGAAATAAAATAGCAGAGGTATGTACCCGTTTAAATCTCATTACCCTAAATTCAGGGGAAGCAACGAACCTTTCCTTACCTTACGGTACTTACTTACTTCATGATGGAATGTCCATTTGTAGCCCAGCTTTGTTCACAGATTTCGAATGGTCTGTGATTCACGACCAATATTGTAGTGACCAACACCCCATTCGAATGCGTATGTCGACTTTACGTCATGCGGAATCTCTCTCTCCAAACTGGATTATTGACAAGGCGGACTGAGTCGGATTTTCTGAGGCCATATTATTCAGTGATAATGGAGATTAAAGTGTGGACTCCGTAGTGAAACATTTCTTAAATGTGGTCATAACGTCAGCGGAATTATCTATCCTCCGATCGTCCAGCAGGGCAAAACGCTTCCCTGTCTCCTGTTAGACGGATGCCTGCCGGATATTGCCGGTATTTTTAGACCACAGGACGTAAGTAACCACGCAAAATATGATGCGCAAAAGTAGCAAAATTACATTGCATTTATAAGTCATTCTTCAATAATAAAGGGAATGCTATCAATTATAAAAAGCAGCCTACCGATACCTAATACATTGCAACTAATAGGTGACATGTTCTCCAACAAGATCAAACTCCGACTGGCTAATTTATTAGTCTGCATAGGCCTATACATATTCATCATGAACCCTGAACCATAAGTTCACAAATTAGTTAGTTAGTGGGGTTTCAAAAGGGCGCATCAGCTACTATGGCTAATTACGC
Organism: Periplaneta americana; assembly: GCF_040183065.1. Taxonomy (NCBI): domain Eukaryota; kingdom Metazoa; phylum Arthropoda; class Insecta; order Blattodea; family Blattidae; genus Periplaneta; species Periplaneta americana. The sequence goes on along the minus strand of NC_091125.1, from coordinate 6,404,970 downwards.
CCTTATGTAAAATCATTCACTAAACATAAACACAATAGAATAACCAGAATGCTTAAAAGAAATAAAAAGCTTTGCCACGGTTAAAACAAGGGAAACAAATGCAGTTTCAACAAGGTGAAGCATAAAAGAAATATGAAAGTGAGGAAGTCTCAGACCCTAAGTAGTAGTAATAAAAAAGAAACAATAAAACAAATGCCGCCAGAAATAAATTGTCTGGAGCATTTATAAAATGCACGGATGTAAAAGGTCCGAATGTCAAATTTGTTAAAATCATATACTAAAAAATGTAACCTCCGGATATAAAGAGTCCGGAGGATAAGTGAAACGGTCACTAAAAAAACTACATCACCCTCTCAAGCCATGCATTCGATAAAAATCTCAGAACTGCACTTGTACAATTAAAATTATTTCCAAGAGCGTCACGTAGAGTCGGCCGAATTCCATACTGCCGACGGGCACGGTCGTATTTTCTACATTGTAATAAAAAAATATTCCATGTTCAGTGGAACGTGGCATAGATAACATTCCAGCTGAGGCTTGCCACGTAGGAGATGGCCATGCGTAATTGGACAGTGCCCAATCCTCAACCGGGTGAGTAAAACTTCTTCGTGTCGTGACGCTCTTGTAGACGAATCCCAAACGCGAACAGTATTATAAATTCTTCGTAATTTATTTACCTCTTGTGCAGACCATTCGCCTTCCCATTGCCACCACAATGTATGTTTCAAATAATTTTTAATATCTTGCTACCACTCTCGATAATACACCTCAGACCCATTTATAGCATCGTCCCTTGCTGCAGTATCTGCTGCGTCGTTTCCAGGAATGCCAACATGACCCGAAGTCCACACTACACCAATCATTTAATCAGAGGTTAGAAGAGTGTGGAAAAATTCCTCAGTTCTCAATACAAGCGGATCATCAGAATTCAGATGATGCAGGTATTCAATACGCTTAGAGGGTAGGAGCAGATAAGGAATCTGCCCCGGGATTGTATAATTAAAAACAACAGCACTCTACAAAAAGCATATAATTCTGCGGTAAAAACACTGGTGTACTGGCTCAATTTATATTTAAATATCTGTCCATTCGCAATAAAGCAACACCCAACACAATCATTTACTCGGGATCCGTCAGCAAAAGCTATTGAATAATTTGGATACTGTGATAAAAATTCACTAAAAGGAAATCTGTAAACAAAAGCTGGTGTAAAATTTTTAAAACGTCGACTCAGACTTACGTCAAACATGAGAGTGGCATAGTCCACAGTGGAGTGGTGGTGTACTCCATAGTTCGAACTGTTGGCAGGCGGATGTCGAGCTCGGACAGCAGTTCTCGAAACCGCAAACCCGCTGCACGAAGTCTCCGTGGTTTTCACTGTATCGGCCAAAAGAGACAGATGGTAAAAAGAGTCGTATGAATTGTGCTCGGGCTGTGAGCGAAGCTTAACAGCATACGAGCACAATAAGACATTACGTCGCCGATGCAGTGAGGTTTCCTCCGCTTCACAATACAGGCTCTCTAACCGACTCGTTCGGTAGGCCCCTGTAGCGAGTCGTATCCCATGATGGTGAATAGTGTCTAAGAGACGTAAATTGGATTTACTTGCTGAGCCATAGATAAACCAGCCACAATCCATCTTTGACCATATTAGAGCACGATAAAGATGTAAAAGCATATTGCGGGCTGCACCCCAGCGAACCCCTGACAAATGGCATAAAATATTAACGACTTTTCGCAACGCCTTCTCAGATCGCGTATATGCGCCTCCCACGTTAATTTATAATCAAAGATAAGGCCCAAAAATCTCGCAGTGTCGGTATATTGCAACTGCACTCCATTAAGACGCAGTTCAGGATGCGGATGCAGTCCAAGATGATTATATAGAAGTGCACACACTGTGTTTTTAGAGTGGAGAATTTAAAGCCATTGCGAAACGCCCACTCTGATAGTACATTGATGACCAGTTGCAACTGTCGACCGATGGGTGGAAGATATCGGGAGCTGTAATATAAACTGAAGTCATCAACGTACAACAGAGGGTGGGCAATTCCATTGTTCGCAATGCAGAAAAGAAGAGCGCTTAATAGAGACCCCTGCGGAACGCCATTTTCTTGGAAATATTCATTAGAGAGTATGGTGCCAAATCGAGCTCGAAAGTATCGCTCTGCCATGAACTTCGCAATAAATGTTGGTAGACTGCCACGAAGTCCCCAATAGTACAGAGTTTGTAGAATGCCATACCGCCTTGTGGTGTCGTAAACCTTTCCTACATCAAAGAACCCCGCCACAAGATCATCGTTTTTGAGGTAAGGATTTCTAAACGCGGGCTCAAGCCGAACAAGATGGTCTGCGGTGGATCTATGCTTACGAAACTACATTGGATATTAGATATTCGGTTTTCAGTTTCGAGGACCCAAGTCAGCTTTTGATTATCATTCTTTCCATAACCTTAAGTACACAGCTGGTGAGAGAAATTGGGTTGTAGCTTCCAGACAAAGAAGGATCCTTTCTCGGTTTCTGGACGGGGAAAACAATGGCGGAACACCTGGAAGATGGAAATATTCCCTTAGTTCAGAGTCTGTTTTACATTGTCAACGGGAAGGATTTTCCAGCTGGCGGAAAATGGCGAAGCATGCATTTATGGATGTTGTCAGGGCCAGGGGATGTGTCAGGGGATGTGTCTAGTGCCGCCCCCAGGTCCTCGGATGTGAACGGTGCATTTGTAGTGTTCAGTGTTATCAGATATGTAGTTCAGGATTTGTATTTCCACAGAATCCTTGATTTTTAGAAATTACGGGTCGTAATTATTTCAGCTGCTTCTATGTGCAAATAATCTAGCGAATATTTCTTCAATTTATATGTGACTGGTGGTCGTTATGCTATTGTTCAGAAGGCCCGGAATAACAGAACTACGTTTTCCCATTATTAGACTGACTTTGTCCCATACGATGTTAGATGGGACGTTCATTTTCAATGAATTGACATAGTTTGTCCAGGACGTCTTCTTAGCATCGCACACGGTGCAACGAGCTTTGGCTAGAAGACGATTAAACTTGACAAAATGTTCTTTGGTCGGATGACGCTCAAATTGGCGTAAAGCACGTTTGCTGTCTCGGATTCCATCTCTGCAAGCATCCATCTACCAGGGGACAGAGAAGCTCTTTGGCCTGCAGGACGACCGGGGGATAGATAATTCCGCAGACTTAATAACCATATTTGAAAAGTGCTCTACGACACTTTCGTGTCCGTTCTCATCAAATGATATGGACTCCGAAAATCCGACCCCAATCCGCCTTCTTAATAACCCAGTTTGGAGAGGGAGATTCCGCAGGACGTAAAGCGGACATATGCATTCGGATGGGGCAGTGGTCACTACCATGTAGGTCGTGAATCACAGACCATTCGAAAAGCGTGGACAAAATTGGGTTACAAATGGAGATATCGATAATGGAGTATGTGCCATAAGCCAAGGATAGATTTGTTGGTTCCCCAGAATTCAGGATAAAGAGATTCAGACGGGTACACACCTCTGCTATTTTATTTGCTCTGTCATCGGAATTTGAGCTCCAAGAGTGGTGGGATGCATTGAAATCCCCTACTAACAAATAAGGAGCAGGTATCTTCGACAGAATATGTGAAATTTCATTCACTGTAAAAGGAGTTACTGGGAGCATATAGAGACAGACTATTGAAAACTGAATGATTGGTAAGCTTAAAGTTATTGTAGCGGATATGCATCGATGAGGAGAGTTACTATAAATGACAGAGGAAAAGATACTTTGGCGGATTAATATGGCACAACCTCCGTTGGCCCGAATACCAGTAAGATGTTCATACCGGTGAATACAATATCCCGAGATATTCAGGGAATTTTCAGGTGGGAGTTGTGTCTCCTGAAGACATAAAATAGCAGGGTTCTCATGATAGATCAATTGTTGTAGTTCTGTATATCTGCTGCGTACACCGTTCACGTTCCATTGTTTAATATCAGTCATTAAGTGGAGCTAATCATAATGGTGGCTTTAAGGAGGATTTCCTTTTCTGTTCCTTTCTTTGACTCTGTCCTTTCGACTGCGACAGCATAGTTTTCGAAGATGGCGACTCACTTGTGGTACGTCGCGATCCTGACAGTGACCTTGATCGGGTACGGGATCAAGAACAATTTCTCTTCCTTACCATGACTGCGACGTCGTGATTTTGTTTCAGGCTCAGAGTTTGTCTGTGACGTCGCTACACCTGTCTATTTTTGGTATGCAGAGCATAATATCGAGGCCACAACTGTCGACTGATTCGTCGTTCAGGGTACCGGCGTCCACATACGTGTGGGTTGCGGTCTCAACTCGCTTCACAGGTATACACTCAAGAGGTGGCGTTTGAGTAGATACATCGATTCCCTCCGTTGCTTTTAGTAAAACAGCAGTATAGGACTTTAATTTCTGTTTATTTTCTCAATCAAAATAACGCTTACATGCCTCAAAGAATGTAATATTGTCCCTGACTCGGAGCTCTTCTATTGCCTTCTCTACCTGGTACTTCGGAAAATCCTTGGAATTTGCGGCATGGTTCCTTTCACAATTCACACAGTGCGCGGTATTGGGACATGGGGAATCCCCATGATCTCCACCGCCGCACATCGCACATGTGATTTCATTCGTACAAGGTTTCTGCGTATGTCCGAACCGGTGGCACCTAAAACAGTGCATTGTGTTAGGCACATACGCACGTACAGGGATACGCTCGTAACTGACAAATATGTACTCAGGTTAGAGGGATTTCTCGAAAGTCAAGGAAACAGTCCTCAGTGGATAAGCTCGTCCGTCCCGCTTACGCATAGACGGTAGGCCTTGGATACGGACTGATTTGCGAGTTCTAGCTATATTTCCTCGTCACTCATTCCATCCAGAGCATCCGTATGAACCACACCACTCGAGGTGTTCAGTGAGGAGTGCCTTTCAACCTTTGTAGGGTACGGCCCCAGCCTTCAACAGCGTCTCACTTTGATTGGGAGTTAAATTTTCGGCGAGGAGGCTGCCATTGCGGAGTTTAGTGGCATTTTGAACTTTCCCCACGAGTCCTTCAAGTGCACGTCTGATAAAAAATGGGCTGATATCTTTCATTGATTTTTCCGTTTCTGATAATGTAATACTTATGAACTTTGGAGGCGGCATATTAATATTCACAGTCTCGGGAACCAGATCCATATCTGTGTTTATCATACGACCACCAGTATCTGTACCTTTCTTTGGTTCTTCTTTTCTCGATTTTTTATGAGTTGGGTAAGAAGAGCGCGAGGAAATTTTGAACAGGCCCCCCTACGGAACCGTCGGAGTCAGCCTGCCGCCGGGGGGGGGGGGCGGAAAAAAGACACCCAAGAATTCTTCTCGGTCTGTGCCGACCGTGGGGACCTCCCACAGCCCGATCCCAAGTTACCCTTCAAACTGGACATTACACACCTAATGGCAAGTCTTATACCAGAGACGTGTCGCAGTTTTATGCCCCTACCACGGGAATAACTGCCCGTGGCTCCCCACTCTACACTGAACACAACCGCCAGACTACTTCGGCTAACTCCGACCTACCCTCCCAAAGCCGAAGCAATCCGAGATCGCACGCAGCTTCAGGGGACTTGTGGTTAATTACACTAAGACACCCATAAGTCAGCGGTAACAAGTCGGGGTGATATATTCGCCCCGGCGACCAGAGTTGGTCACCGGGACGTCTAAATCGCCCAGGGCCCCCATTGGGGTTCTACGTGAATGTACCTGACCTCTGGTCCGTGTCGGCACCTAAGCTTGCATATAGGGGCAGTATGAAGGGTCCACTATTGCTTCGTTGCTGGGCGACCTGTCGGGCCGCACAAGTTAGAAGTCGCGCTCGAAACCGTGGGACAGGACCACGGAGATAGGAAAATCCCCGCTGGTGGGACGGGATTTGTAAGCCTAAGAACCTTAACCTAATAATGAATACAATGAACTAGAAGAGGAAGAATAAAGTAGCCTCAGCAGGAATACTTAACAAATCCCGTCATGTAGGCGAACGTGGCAAGAACAAAACAGCGGGGATGGAGAGAAGAAAATGGCTGTGATGATGTGGTGGGATTTCCGCATGCAATGGTGGCCGGCGAGGAGAAATAGAGCGATGAAAAAGACGAAAGAGCGAAAAGGGCTGGGTGGTGTTAAGTCGATTAATGTTCGAAAAGAAAAGCACAAGAGCCACAATTGCATCTCCCGGTCACCAACTTCCGGAACTCTACTCTACCTGGTCTTAACTATTATAGCCATTAATTAATTAATTAATTAATTTATTTATTTATTTATTTACTTATTTATCAACATATAGATTTTGAATCAATTTTAAAATGATGCAGATAAATTAATTTTCATAATAAAAACTTCCACTAATTGTGTTTAGTATCTGATGTGTAATTCTAAATAATTCACACAGTGGGATTTCTCTACAGTATGATATTCTTGTACTAACAATTAAATATTCTTTATTGTTGTAAACTACTGATTGATTTTGAATGATATTGATATTGTAGCAACAGAGATAATATATCGTACCTTTTACAAATGACTTGGAAAATTAAAAAGGCATGGTACAGCATCAGCTTTCAAACTTCTATTGCCATTACTTTTCCAAAAATCTGTGTCTTTAAAATGAGGCGGGCACAATTTTACGTAAGGTGAATGCACAAATTTATCTCTTTTAATAGCAACAAGGCACTTAGCAAGTGCTCGGGCTTCGTCAAAGGGAAATATGTAAAGATAGATTGTTGCCTAATTATAAACTTTTTCAACTAAGGTATCTAAGATATATATACGGTATGTTACAGTTTCAATGCAGCCTCCGGAATTCAATTTTATTATTTTAAAGCTTGTGTACTTACCTGTGAAAATAATTCCTGACCCTCTAAGCCACGTGTTATTGCAGTTGTTCGCCACACTAGAAACTACCATTTTTTCACTATTTACAAAGCGCATCACTTCATAGCAACTATAATAAAATTTACAAGACAAAATTTCATACTGTTATCACAACAATTTACATCACCATCACAGTGGTCACAAAAAAAAAAAAAACACCCGAGACAAAACACAGCACAAGCAGGCCACTACCGTGTTTACCGCCATTTCTACCAGTTCCATGGCGATGTAAATATGCGCAGACTGGTTTCAATTTTGTGAGTCTAGTATACTATTATAACGTCTTTGGGTGAGACGTAGTCTGACATATGAAAAATATTTGGAAGGTAATCATTCCAGATTTTTGGAACGAATGTTTGAGAGAAAAAATAAAAAATAAATGTATATTTCAATTAAGTACTAATGTTGCAAGACTGGAGGAACACCCATTCGAGAGATTATTTATGAGTAATATCTGTCATAACTCAGATATAAGAAATTGTGTAGGGGTTATATATAAAAAGTATTTATTTTCCCGCCCTTTTCTTTGACCTGTACAAGATTATAATTGTTCTCATTGATCCTGTTCGAAACATTTCCTGTACGGAGGTTTTTTTTTTATAAACTTTTGACATTAAAGTAATTTGCCGTTATCTCCTCGCAGTTTTTATGAAAAAATGTTATATTCTAAATATTTACCATATAGAACATATTACTCCATAAAACTACAAAAGTGATATTATCTTCAAGTTTCGACTCCTTTAAGTGCGAAAGAACTTCGTTAGATAAATGCGCTTGTTACATACAGAATTACATAATTTATACATCTTCATTAATACACACATACATACATACATACATATATACATACATACATACATACATACATACATACATACATACATACATACATACATACATACATACATACATACATACACCTTATCACCACGCAGCCCTTTTCGTTCTCTCATCCTTTTCATCACTGTATTTCTCCTCGCCGGCCACCATTGAATGGATAACGCCCACCACATTATCACACTCTTTTTCACCTCCCCTTCGCCGCTGTTAGTTTTTGCCACATCCGTTACAATAACAGGAATTGTTAAAAATGCCTGATGAGCCTTCATTCTTCTTCCCCTTCCAGTTGTTATATATATTATTAGGTTAAGTTTCTTAGGTTTTTAACTCCCGTCTCACCAGCGGGGATCTTTCCTATCTCCGTGGTCCTCTCCCACGGTTTCGAGCGCGACTTCCGACTTGTGTGGCCCGACAGGGCGCCCAGCAACGAAGCAATAGTGGACCATTCATACTGCCCCTATATGCAAGTCTAGGTGCTGAGCCCGGACAAGTAGTCATGTACACTCACGTAGAGCCCCGAGGGATGCCCGGGCGACTTAAACGTCCCGGTGACCGAAACTGCTCGCCGGGGCGGATATATCGCTAAGACGTGTTACCGCTGACATATGGGTGTCGCAATGTAATCAACCACAAGTCCCCTGAAGCTGCGTGCGATCTCGGATTGCTCAGGCTTTGGGAGGTGGGTAGGAGTTAGCCGAGCAGCCTGGGGGATGTGTTCAGTATTGAGTGGGGAGCCACGGGCTGTTATTCCCGTGGTAGTGGAATAAAGCTGCGACACGCCTCTGGTGTAGAACTTGCCGTTAATTGTGTAACGTCCAGTTTGAAGGGTAACTTGCGTGCAGTGGGTTGCTTGAATCGAGTTCCGGGGGGATCCCCATGGCCGGCACAGACCGCGAAGAATTTTTAGGTGTCTTTTTCTTATGCACCCCCGGTTGCAGGCTGACGCCCATGGTTCCGTAGGGGAGACCAGTTTCAAAATGGCCTCTACGCGCTCATCCTCTCCTCCTTCGAAGCAAGGAAACAAGGTCAAAGACAATACAACGACTAGTGGTCAAGAAAAAAATACTGCATTGGACACGGACAATGCAAAGGTAAACGTGAAAATGCCGCCTCCGAAAATCATTAGTATCACACTAGAGGGCACAGAAAAAACAATGAAGAATATTAGCCTCTTCTATGTGAGACGCGCACTCGACAGTCCTGTGGGGAAAGTCAAGAACGCAACTAGACTCCGCAACGGCAGCTTACTGGTTAAGACCTTGTCTCCCAAACAAAGTGTGACGCTGCTGAAGGCGAAGTTGCTGGGTTCTTACCGTATAAAATTAGAAAGACACTCCTCGCTGAAAACCACGCGGGGAAAGGTACACACAGATGCATTGGACACCTTGTCTGACGACGAAATACAACGAGAACTCGTGGAACAGTCCGTGTCAAAAGCTTATCGTCTGTTACGTAAGCGAGACGGACGGACTTATCCCCTCAGCACTGTGTTGTTGATCTTTGAAATATCTGTCCTACGAGAGAGTATATTTGTTGGGTATGACCGTGTCCCTGTCCGAGCGTATGTGCCGAATCCAATGCGGTGCTTTAGGTGCCAAAGGTTCGGAGATACGCAGAAACGATGCACGAACAACATCATATGTGCGAAGTGCGGCAGTGGTGATCACGGGGATTCCCTATGTCCCAACGCCGTACATTGTGTCAATTGTGATGGGGACCATAGCTCAAATTATAATACTACCCGAAATATATCACAGAGAAGGCAATTCAAGAGCTCCGGGTAAGAGACAATATTACCTTTTTCGAGGCGCGTAAACGTATTCTGGAAGACGAAAAGAAACGCCGAGAAAAATCGTATTCTTCAGTATTCCAGAAAGGAACAGAGGATATAAAAATGGGAACTCAAACGCCACCTCTTTAAGATCTAGTTGGGAAGCGAACAGAGACCGCAACCCAGACATTTGTTGACGCGGCCACTCAGACTGACTACACGGACGACAGCTATGGTCTTGAAATCAGACCTAACAAGTCAAACAAGATAGTCGCGCTGACATCCCAGACAGTTTCGGCGCCTGTGAGAACGTCACGACGTCGCACTCCTCGTCGAGGTGAGAAATCTACCACCCTTTCTCGATCTCGTACCCGATCGAGATCTGGATCTGTAGGGGGACGTGCTGAAAGCGAGTCACCACAACCGAAAAGTAAGCTGTCACAGTCTAAGGCACAAAGTCATAGAAAAGAGCAGAAAAGAAAATCTCCAGTAAAGCCACCATCATTATATAGATCCTCGAGATGACTGATATTATACACTGGAACATGAACGGTGTACGCAGCAGATACGCAGAACTACAACAGTTAATCTATCAAGAGAAGACTGCTAATTTATATCTTCAGGAGACACACCTTCGGCCAGAAAACTCCCTGAATATCCCGAGATACTATGTTCACTGGCATGAACATCTTGCCAGTTTCAATACCAACGGAGGTTGTGCTCTTCTACTCAATCAAAGTATTTTTTCCTCTGTCATCAATGTTACCTCTCCTCAACAGTGCATAGCAGCCACAATAATTTGTGTGTATATAACTCCGTAATACACCATTCACAGTAATCAAATAGAAGATATTCTGACGCAGGTACCTGCTCCATATCTGTTAGTAGGGGATTTCAATGCATCCCATCACTCTTGGGGTCCAATTCTGTTGATGACAGAGGAAATAAAATAGCAGCGGTATGTACCCTGTTCAATCTTGTTACTCTGAATTCCGTGGAAGCAACCCATCTATCTTTGGCTTACGGTACTTTCTCTATGATATATATCTCCATTTGTAACCCAGTTTTCTCCACGCATTTGGAATGGTTTGTATACATGACCGACATGGTAGAGACCACTACCCTATCCGAATGCGTCTTTCCGCTCTACGTCCTGCGCAATCTCGCTCTCCAAACTGGCTTATTAAACAGGCGGACTGGGTCCGATTCTCGCAGTCCATATGGTTCGATGATGTAGCGCATGAGAGTGTGGACTCCATTGCAGATCACATTACAAATGTGGTAATTCACTCGGCAGAGTTATAGATCCCCTAGTCGATCTGCAGGCCAAAACGCTTCTCTGTCTCTTGCTGGACAGATGCCTGCAGAGGCACAATCCGAGACCGCAAACGTGTCTTACGTCAATTTGAGCGCAATCCGACTCATGAAAATCTTGTCCAGTTTAAACGTCTTCGAGCCAAAGATGGTCGCACTGTGTGGGAAACTAAGAAGATGTCCAAGACAAATTACGTCAATTCATTAAAAAGAACGCCCCAGCTAACATCGTATGGCACAAAGTCCGTCGAACAATGGGCAAACGTAGTTCTGTAACTCCGAGTCTTCTGAACAATGGCGTCATGACCACCAGTCCCGTAGAAATAGTTGAAATATTTGCCAACACATTTGCACAGATAAGCAGCTCGAGACATTATGACCCGGATTTTTCAAAAATCAAAGATGCTGCACAAATCCGAAACCTGAACTTAACATCTGATAACACAGAACATTACAATACACCGTTCACATCCGAGGAGCTGGAGGCGGTACTAGACACATCCCCTGACACTTCCCCTGGCCCTGATAACATCCATAATCGCATACTTCGACATTTACCACCAGCTGGTATATCCTTCCTGTTGACAATGTACAACAGACTCTGGACTGAGGGAATATTTCCATCTTCTTGGTGTTTCGCCATAGTTATCCCCGACCAGAAAACCAGGAAAAGATCCTTCTCTGTCTGGAACCTACAGACCAATTTCTCTTACCAGCTGTGTTTGTAAGGTTATGGAAACAATGACAAGCAAATGACTGATGTGGGTACTCGAATCGGAAACCCGATGATCTAGTATCCAATGTGGTTTTCGTAAGCACAGATCAGCCGCAGATCATCTTGTTCGGTTAGAGATCGCCATTAGAGATGCTTTCCTCAAGAAGGAACATCTGGTGGCGGTCGTCTTTGATCTAGAAAAGGCTTACGATACCACATGACGGTATGGAATTCTGCAAACTCTGCATGATTTGGGACTTCGTGTCAGTCTACCAACATTTATTGCGAAGTTCATGGCAGAGCGGTATTTCCGAATTCGAGTAGGCACCACAATTTCTAACGAACATCTCCACGAAAAAGTGTTCCGCAGGAATCTGTAATAAGCGTTTTTCTTTTCTGCATTGCGATCAATGGAACTGCCCACTGTGAGGGTGGCCGAGTATCTTCTCTCTTATATTTTGATAACTTCAGTCTATTTTACGCCTCGTCATATCTTCCATCCATCGGTCGACTGTTACATCAGGTTATCAACGTTCTGCCACAGTGGGCTGTTCGCAATAGGATTTAAATTCTCCACACAGAGGACGCAGGGTTTCCACTTTTACAACTAACGTGGAATACATCCACATCCTGAACTGCGCCTTAATGGAGTGGAGTTGCAATATACAGACACTGCGAGATTTTTGGGTCTTATCTTTGATTATAAATTAACGTGGGAGGCGCATATACGTGATTGAAGAAGACGTTATGAAAAGTCCCTAAATATTTTACGCGATTTGTCAGAGGTTCGCTGGGATGCAGACCGCAATGTGCTTTTACATACGTTTTTATCGTGTCCTTATCCGTTCAATGCTGGATTATGTGTTTTATCTATGGCTCAGCAAATAATTCGAAGCTACGTCTCTTAGACACTATCCATGATCATTGTATACGACTCGCTATGGGGCATTTCCGAACGAGCCGGATAGAGAGCATGTATTGTGAAGCGGGTGAACCATCACTGTATCGGCGACGTAATAGGCTGTTGTGCTCATACGCGGTTAAGCTCCGCTCACAGCCTGAGCACAATTCTTACGACTCTTTCCATCATTCGTCCCTCTACCGCCGATACAGTGTAAATCCACGGAGACTTCGTCCAGCATGTATCCGGTTTCGTGAACTCGTCTCAGAGCTCGATATTCATCTACAATCAGTTCGCACACTGGTGTATATCACCACTCCACCGTGGACTTTGCGACGTCCCATGTTTGATGTAAGTCTGAGCCGATTTTTTTAGAATTTTACAGCAGCGTTTGTTTATAGATTTCGTTTTAGCGAACCTTTAATACAATATCCAAATTATTCATTAGTTTTTACTAACGGATCACGGATAAATGATTGTATTAGTTGTTCCTTCGTTACAAATGGAGAGATATTTAAATACCGACTAAGCCAATATACTAGTGTTTTTACTGCTGAACTCAATGCTTTTTACAGAACTTTATTGTTTTCAATTAGGCAACCTCGGGGCAGATTACTTATCTGTTCCGACTCTTTATTGCCATCCCTTCCTTGCAGTCATTTAATTGTGATGATCCGCTTGTTTTATGAACTCAGGAGCTATTCCACACTCTCCTTAGCTCCGATTATGAGATTGGACTTGTGTGGAATCCTGGTCATGTAGGGATTCCAGGAAATGAGGCCGTGGATGCTGCAGCCAGGACTGGTGCACTGAATGGCTCTCTGGTATATTGGCGCCAGAGGTAGTAGGACATTCGAAACTACTTGAAATATTTCAAATATGGCGGCAATGGGAAGGAGAATGGTCTGCACAAGAGAGAAACAAATTACGAAATATAAAGGATAGTGTTCGAGTTTGGGATTCGCCCACAAGAGCGTCACGACACGAGGAGGTTTTAGTCACCTGGTTGAGGATTGGCCACTGTCATGTGACACATGGCTATGTCCTACGTGGCGATCCTCAGCCGGAGTGTGATACGTGCCGTGTTCCACTTACGGTGGTACATTTTTTATTGCATTGTAGAAGATATGACTGTATCCGTCGGGAATATGGAATTCGGCTGACACTACGTGACACGCTTGGAAATGATTTTAATTGTACAAATGCAGTTCTGAGATTTTTATCGAATATAGGTTTGGATAAGGTGATTTAGTTTTTTATTGACCCGTTTTACTTATCCTCCGGACCCCTTACATCCGGAGGCTACATTTGTTTTTTATTTGATTTCACTTTGTTGACATTTCGCAGTTTACATATCTCAACATTTTATATAATTTTTTTAAATATATGATTTACATTTTATCTCTGGTGGTCTTAGTTTAATTGTTTTATTTGTTCGTCTTGAAAACTACCTAGGGTCGTTTATTATTGCGTAGAAATCGCATTATTTATAACGCTTTTATGTGCCTTGTTGTTGCGTCAAAACGCTTTTTATATCTTTTAGCACTCCTGATTATTATATTATTTATTATGTCTTTGTTATATTAAGAATTTTAGATAAGGGCGCAATTAGCCATAGTGGTTGACGCGCTCTTTTTAAACCCTACTACTACTACTACCACTACTACTACTACTACTACTACTACTACTACTACTACTACTACTACTACTACTACTACTACTACATACATGCATACGAGATCTGTCTAAAAGTATCCGACCTTACATTTTTCCCGCGCAAAGTAGTGATTCTAAGGCGGCGCCACTGTGCACAGTGGAAGGAGGAACCTTAATGCGCATGCTTGAATTTTTTCACCACATTCGCTTGTGCCAATCACTGGCTGGTGGTCGCCAAGTAAGGTGCTGTTCTAAGTGTTTGTCGGATTTAGTTTTCTCGCAAGATGACTGAACGAATTGAGCAAAGATACTGCATCAAATTTTGTCAAAAGCTTAGTGATTCTCAAAGTCAAACAATTCGTAAGATTCAGCAGGTGTTTGGGGAAGATGCGATGGGTGTAACACAAATTAAGGAGTGGTTCAACCGATTCAAAGATGGCCGCACATCAGCGGAGAGTGAGCAGCGTTGTGGCAGGCCCCAAACTGCTCGGAGTGCAGCTGTTGTTGAGAAGGTGCGAAATTTGGTGATGGCAGATCGTCGTTTGACCGTGCGGGAGATTGCCGAAGAGGTTGGAGTGAATAAAGATTCTGCACATGCAATTTTGCGTGATGATTTGAACATGAACCGAGTGGCTGCGAAATTCGTGCCCAAGTTATTGTCCCCGAAACAAAAAGACCTCCGTCGTGACGTTGCACAGGACCTTCTGGACACCGCCAACACTGATCCTGGGTTTCTGAACACCGTGATAACTGGAGATGAGTCATGGTGTACGGGTACGACCCAGAAACAAAAAGACAGTCGTCGCAATGGAAGCATCCCGAGTCTCCAAGGCCGAAGAAAGCGCGGCAGGTGCGAAGCAAAATCAAGGTGATGCTGACTGTTTTCTTTGATGTCCGTGGAATAGTGCATCACGAATATGCACCGGAAGGACAAACGTTGACAAAGGAGTACTATCACGATGTTCTGCGGCGACTCCGTGATGCAGTTCGGCGCAAAAGACCAGACATGTGGACGGCGAACAATTGGCACTTGCATTACGACAACGCCCCCGCACATTCATCCCAATTGGTCCATACTTTCTTAGCCAAACATGGAATTACAACCGTTCGCCAACCTCCCTACTCTCCAGACCTGGCTCCTTGCGACTTCTGGTTGTTTCCAAAATTGAAGACACCACTGAAAGGATCCCGTTTTGAGAGTAGAGAAGAGATAATGCGGAACGCGACGACGGAGCTGAACACCATTCCAAAAGAAGACTTCCAGAGGTGTGTCCGGCAGTGGAAGGATCGGTGGGCTAACTCGGCCTGTCTAAAAAGTATCCGACCTTTAGCCAGAAAAAATATTTCAAATACCTGACGGGGTTGGGACCCTAATCCCCTTCAAAGTAGGCCCCTTGTGCTTGCACACACTTAGCCCACCGATCCTGTCCGTGATCTTGATCGGGTACGGGATCGAGAAAGAGTTCTCGATTTCTCTTCCGTACCAGGAGTGCGACGTTGTGATTTTCTCTCAGGTTGAGAATTTGTCTGTGACGTCGCAGCACCTGTCTTTTTAGGTATGTATGGCCTGATATCGAGGCCACAGCTGTCATCTGTCTCGTCAGACTGGGTACCAGCGTCCACATATGTCTTGGCTGCGATCTTAACTCGCTTCCCAGGAATACATTCAAGAGGTGGCGTTTGAGTCGATACATCGATTCCCTCCGTTGCGTTTTGTAAAACGGCAGCATACGACTTTTCTTTCTGTTTATTTTCTGATTCAAAATATCGTTTACGTACCTCAAAGAATGTAACATTGTCCCTGACTCGGAACTCTTGTATTGGCTTCTCTACCTGGTACTTCGGACAGTCCTTGGAATTTACGGCATGGTCCCTTTCACAATTCACACAGTGCGCGTTGTTGGGACATGGGGAATCCCCATGGTCACCACCGCCGCACATTACACATGTGATTTCATTCGTGCAACGTTTCTGCGTATATCCGAACCGTTGGCACTTAAAGCAGCGCATTGGGTTCGGCGCATACGCACGTACAGGGGCACGCACATAGCCGACAAATATGTTCTCAGGTAGGAGGGATTTCTCGAAAGTCAAGAAAACGGTGCTCAATGGATAAGTCCGTCCGTCCCGCTTACGCAATAAACGGTAGGCCTTGGACACGGACTGGTCTGCGAGTTCGAGCTGTATTTCCTCGTCACTCATTCCATCCAGAGCATCCGTATGAACAATCCCCGCGTGGTGTTAAGCGAGGAGTACCGTTCTGCCTTTATAGGATATGGCACCAGCAACTTCGCCTTCAGCAACGTCTCACTTTGTCTGGCGGACAAAGTCTCGACGAGAAGGCTACCGTTGCGGAGTCTATTGGCATTCTTGACTTTCCTCACGAGTCCATCGAGTGCACGTCTGATGTAAAACGGGCTGATGTTTTTCATGGCTTTTTTCCTGTCAATGTAATACAAATAAACTTTTGAGGCGGCACATAAACTTTCACATTATCGGGGACCAGATCCATGGTTGTGTTCGACATAAGACCACGAGTCACTGTACCTTTTTTAGGTTCTTCCGTTCTCTTATTTTTAATGGAGGGAGTAGAGCGCGAAATTAACCATTTTGAAACTGGCCCCCCCCACGGAACCGTCGGCGTCAGCCTGCCACCGGGGGGCATACGAAAGACACCTAAAATGTGTCCTCGGTCTGTGCCGGCCTTTTGGACCCGCCACAGCCCGATTCCAGCAAACCACTTCACGCAAGTTACCCTTCAAACTGGACATTACATACCTAACGGCAAGTCCTACACCAGAGGAGTGTCGCAGTTTTATGCCCCTACCACGGGAATAACAGCCCGTGGCTCCTCACTCTACACTGAACACAACCGCCAGACTACTCGGCTAACTCCAACCCACCTCCCAAAGCCGGAGCAATCCGAGGTTGCACGCAGCTTCAGGGGATTTGTGGTTGATTACAGTGCGACACCCATACGTCAGCGGTAACACGTCGGAGCGATATATCCGTCCCGGCGAGCAGAGTCGGTCACTGGGATGTTTAAGTCTCCCCGGTCCCCCATTGGGGCTCTACGTACGTGTACATGACTACTGTTCCGGGCTCCGCACCGAGACTTGCATATAGGGGCACTATGAAGGGTTCACTATTGCTTCGTTGCTGGGCGCCCTGTCGGGCCACACAAGTCGGATGTCGAGCTCGAAACCGTGCGACAGGACCACGGAGATAGGAAAGATCCCCGCTGGTGAGACGGGAGTTATAAACCTAAGAAACTTAACCAAATAATATTATATACAAGAACTAGAAGAGGATGAAGAATGGAGCCTCATCAGGCATTCTTAACAAATTCCGGCATAGTAGCGGACATGGCAAAAACTAACAGCGGGGATGGAGAGGTGAAAATGGCTGTGATGATGTGGTGGGCGTTCCGCATGCAATGGTGGCCGGCGAGGAGAAATACAGCGATGAAAAAGATGAGAGAACGAAAAGGGCTGAGGGGTGATAAGGCGATTAATGTTCGAAAAGAAAACCACGAGAGCCACCATTGCATCTCCCGGTCACCAACTTGGCGGAACCCACCTCGACCGGAAAAAGAAGATAAAACAGAATACCACAGGAAAAGAGCCAATGCCAAACGTGAAGTCCGAAAGTACCATAGAAAAATTTGGGAACAATTTGTATCCTTTTTGGAAAATGTCAAAAACCCCAACCCTCAATATATAAAATTAAAAAAATTTAAATAGTGAAAACAAAGATAATCCCAGATTAAATATAATCCCCCATGATATATGGATTAATTACTATCAAAATTTATGGACAAACAACTGTCCCTCCACTCAGATGTAAGAATTAAATGATTTGCAAAGCGACTCCTTTTCTTTAGAAGAACTTCAAACAATTTTTAAAAAATATAAAGAGTAACAAAGCACTTGGTGAAGATGGTATACCTGCTGACCTATTCAAACATTCCAGTTAGTCATTTCTCATAAGATTTTTAAATCTGTTAAATATCATATGGCAAGGAGAAAATCCACCTCAAGATTGGTCAAAATCATTAGCCTAGTTATTCCAATATTTAAGAACGCAGATAGAACCAACTGTGACAATTACAGAGGGATTAGTTTGTTAAATTCTGGTTATAAAATTTATTCTAGTATTATTAAGAATAAATTATGTAAATATTATGAAGATATATTTAGTGAAGAAGAAAATGGCTTCCGGAAGGGCAGATCATGCTGCGATGGATATTTTGCAATGCAAATTTTGATTCAGAAGCATCGAGAATTTAATATAGAAACACATTTGGCATTTATTGATTTTATAAAAGCATTTGATAAAGTGAACAGAAGTTTGTTATTCGAAATTCTGACAAAGGATCAGACCCCAAAGCAGATCATCGTATATAATATTTATAATCTTATTGCAGTAAAAATAAAAAAAAAAAAACTCATTCGACGCAAATCAACTCAGGAGTCAGACAAGGTTATGGCCTCTCTCCTTTGCTTTTTAATGTTTATATGAATGTCATTGTGAAAGATTTTAGAGAAACAAAACACGGATATATCACTATTAACAGAAATTTACAATTAGATGTAATAACGTTTGCAGATGATCTTGTTTTACTAGCAACATCCGAAGATGATTTGGAATGGTCAGTACATAATTTAAATTTAATAGCTCAAAAATATTCCATGGAAATATCCATTAACAAAACAAAGGCAATGGCCTTTTGTGGTAAATACCCAATACCAAGCAAAATTTGTTTAAATAACACAACTTCGGAAAGAGTTCATGAGTTTAATTATTTAGGATATAAACTTTCTTTTGTTGAAAATTTGGATTTATCGGAGAAAATTGTAAAATTCAACGAATCAATGGGCATAATTAATAGAGTTTTAAAACTTTCAGTAGTACAAAAATCAACTCGACCAGTCTTATGTTATGGGAGTGAAGCGTGGACATAAGGACAAAAGATGAAAGCAGACTAACAGCTTGCGAGATGAGATTCATGCGCCGAACAGCTGGCTACACTAAATGGGATCGAAATGAAGATAACCTTTAAGAACTTAATGTGTCATCAATACTGTTCTATATATCCAGGTATCAGTTAAACTGGAAGGAACACGTCTCAAGAATAGTTTCATCCAGGATCCCTAAGGCAATAATGAAGTATCGCCGAAATGGTAAACTGTCACTTGGTCCACCTACGAAAAGATGGCAAGGAAATCGCTTTTTCAGGCCGTAATAGTTCTTTTGGGAGTAGTACTTGACAGGATGATGATGATAATGATGATGATGATGATGATAAGAAAAGAAACATGTTTATCTTGACAAAACGAAGGTAAATAAATAAATAAAAAAGATATTCCTTGCATTGAAAATAATAAAATCAATAATGCAATAAAAACGTAAGTTCCTACGCAGTATTCCTAAGTTCTATTAAATTAACAAATTTGTAGCTAGCAAATTCATAATGTTTTGCGATTTTATGGTGTTTCAACTGTAACGTGAAAAGTTTAAGATATAGCCTATTTTAATCTCAATCTATCTTATGCGATTATCTATGGTGCTTTTCTATAAACATTTCAGATGCCCAGGAACTCAGGTTTAGTTTGAACCTGGCCAGTCACCATTACAAAACTGTTATCCTAAATTATTTGTTATAAACTTTTTAAAATATAATTTTAAATAAATATAACTACCGAAAAAAGTTAAAAATGTAAATTATGCAAACAAAATAAATATGTAAACAGAGGAAACTATTGACATGTTATTGAAGCATGAGGATGAAAATACTGTGACAGCGACGTGAGATTCGAACTCACGACCAGCAGAAGGAAGTGCAAGGTCGGCCGGCGCGGAGGTTGCGCCCGCATCTTCTGCTTGCCTAGAGAGGCCGAGAAGTCCGTCGAAGTCGAAATATAGAGAACTCGTACTTTCCAGAAACTATGGCTTAGTTATAAATACAACGCGCAAGTGAACGCGAGTGATTCAGCCAGTCAATAAGGCAGTGTTGTTAAAGTCAGTGGGGAGCAAGCCAGACTTCTTGTGTAGCAGTGAAGCCAGCTTCGAGACCAGAGCGCGACTTGAGTTGTGTCCGTAACTGTGGAGCCTGAAGCCCGGAGTTCGAGTGCAGTGGACCGCAGTTGGAGGACCTGAGTTCGAAGTGCAGCGGTTCGTCTCTGAAGGTCTGGGGTTCGAGATTCTGTGGACGCGAGTGACTGAGCTAGAAGAACTAGCCAAGATAAACGAGCTGTGAACTGAGAACTGACAGTTCTGTGTTGTAAATAGTGCTTTGTGAATATTAGTAGTAGTAGTAGTAGTAGTAGTAGTAGTAGTAGTAGTAGTAGTAGTAGCAGTAGTAGTAGTAGTAGGTTTATTTTGCCTGGCAGAGTTAAGGCCATGAGGCCTTCTCTTCCACTCAACCAGGTTTCAAATATACAAATACATGAGATACAAGATTTGATTACAAAACAACACAAAAGAAAATTACTTAGAAATTACATAAAATATAGTAGGAAATTACAATAGACAAGATCACTTACATAATATAAAATTACAGATGGTCAAGCTCAGTTACATAATATATAAAATAAAGTAGAAAATTACACATAATCAAAATCAGTTACATAACATAAGGGGAATACACACACACACACACACAAACACACAATTTATAAGATCTAAAATGCCCGAGACAAATTGGACGATTAGTTTACTTGAGATATATTATTCACTTAATATACTAATTGGAGAATACATATGGATGACAAGACATAAAATGTTGATTAGTAAAGTCCTACTAAATGGCATACAAACACAAATGATTAAGTAATATATGAAGATAATAAAAAAAAAAGAAAAGAGAAAAAAAAAGAAGAGAGAGGAGAAAAAATAACAACTTGGTCATTTAAGACTATTTAGAAACTTCCGCAAGAGTCTAGTTCTGTTCATTGAAGACATTTCTAAGTAGAGTGTACTTAAAAGATTTTAGACTCCGACTGCTCCTGATTTCCTGTGACAAGGAATTCCAGGAACGAGCTGTGTGTATTGTGAAGGAAGCAGAGTAGAGAGATGTTTGATGGAGTGGAATTGATAGAACATGGTTATGCTGTGAACGTGTATCACGGTTGTGGTGGGATGCTAAAAGTGTGAAGCGAGGAACTAGGTAAATAGGTGTGGAATTATTTAAAATCTGATACAGCAAACAGAGTGAATGAACTGAACGTCTCTCCCGTAAACGAAGCCAAGATAATTGAAAGAAATACTCGGAGACATGATCATAGCGACGGCTGTTAAAAATGAAACAAACACAAGCATTATGAACACGCTGAAGCCTCAATGACAATTCAACACTAAGATCACTATACAAAACGTCACAATAGTCAAAGTAAGTCATCACCAGGGTCTGTATCAAGATCTGTTTCAGTTTAGAAGGAAAGAAATTTTTCAGTCTTTTCAGAGAATGCAAGATTGAGAAAGTTTTCTTACAGACATATTTTACCTGTGCATTCCAGCTGAGATTCGAGTCGAAATGGAAACCTAAGTTTTTAACCGTAGTACTGAATGTATTATAGTATTATTTAGTTAAGATTAACAGTTCATTGTTGTTCGTAATAGTCCAAGTAAATTGTCATTGTCGTCAGCGGAGTGCACTAACGAATACTGTGTTACTGTATGGAGAGCAAATCCCATTGTTGACGGGAGTGAAATTAAATTGTAGAAAGTGAAGAGTTATTGTTGAGATAATAAAATTACATTGTTGTTCAGTAAAAAAAAAAGTATAATACAGTTAGGACAAATATAGAGGTCTATGAAAAAATGAAGAAACATAGGCCTATCTTCAAAGTAATACGTAGCAAAACACATCTTTATCCATTAAGTATGTGCCAATTAGTGTAAACTCAGTGAACTTTAAATCCTGTAAATACGAAGTGTGAAGAAACATGTTTATAATATTAATTTATTACAAAAGAAATAATATTAATAAACAAATCTTGAAAACCAACAAAGTGACTGTATGCATCTAAAAATTATAGGTATTTCTGACGTAGGCTATAGCAGGCATACCGAAATTTCAACAAAACTGCAACATTTATGGAATCACAAAACGGCTGTTTACAATGAACTTGAAAGTCAACGGCGTAATTTTATTGATATAGCAGGTGAGATACAACAATTTGGCTAGAATTCTGATACACCACAAACCACAAGTAAGACTATAAAAATGTAGTTTATAAAATATTTAATTTTAGAAGAATTGTCAATCACTTTGTCATTATTAATAACCGCAAAAATTGCCAAAGACTGCCGTCATACTTTCATTTATTGTCTTTTTTTTTTATCGCCAGCACGCACTCAGTTTATAATACATCAAGAATTAACATTTAGTAAGACCGCGAACATAATTCCATCGACACACACATAATTATATTGTAATATTTATTTACATTGAAAATCGGTCTCCCCTTGACAATTAATTACAGTGATGACGACGTATGGCTCCGGCTTGTAACTGAAGAAAGCTCTAGGTGAACCCGTTTTTAGCAGTGTGCAGTAATTGCGATACTTAAATATTACCAGTTTGTGACCATCTGGAAGCCCCTTACTGCAACGGACAGTTTTTGCACACACCAGTTTCTTATCAAAATAACACAAGACGTTCTATCTTTCTCAACTGATGTGACATATTGTCAAATTCAGTTATTGACAGAGTGTTATATCTGTCCCAGAACGCAGTTTGAAATATTATATGCTTATATTATAAATTATATGAATATAGAACTGGAATGTGACATATCTGACCCAGTATACGAAAGGGGTTAACCCCCACAAATGAACTGATATCCAAAATAGTGAATGAGTGAGTGCCGTTAGATTATACATTGTCATAAGTTTACTTATAACCAGGGAACGGATTTATATGGACTAAAAATATATGAAATATGTAAATATATATGTAGTTATTTTTACCAAAATATGGAATTAAATATGGATTTTTACCAAAATATGGAATTAAATATGGACTTAAAATTATAAAAAAATGACTATGTACGTTAAATATTGGTACATTTTAATCAAACTAAACAAAAAATATAATGGACGTACCTTATCTTCCAATGTAGTTTCAACAAAACACAATTTTTATTGTCTGTTACCATAACAATAGGTTACAAACATTTCTTTCAAGTGCTGAAAAGTGAATCTTCTTCTATTGTCTCTGAGGATAGATTTATACTGACTAAAAGAGCGTTCGACGTCACAAGAAGTAACTGGTACATAATTCAATTTCACAATGTCTGCTGGGGATAAGTCCAAGTTAATCTTCACTGTTGATTCACCACTCATCACAGCAACAACCTTTTGTAGTTCTTCATATCCAGGGTTTTTTGAAAGTACAGTGTCCACCTTAGCTCTTACTGCATCTGCAACTTTACCTCTACCACGATTCAGTTGTTCCACAGTACTATTTATAATTTCAAAACTTTCAGATAGTGAAAGGTGCCTATTTTGGAGACTTTTGAGCGTTTTTATGATGCATGAAAATGTATGCTGAATGTGAGCTAAGTCATTCTTCACACTTATGTCACAGGGAACTGTTTTCGCAGTATCAATTGAGACTGCATCTTCAGAGTCCAATGCAAGGAGAACATTGTTAATAGAGTCTATATGTTCGGCATAATATTCAACTGCTTCTAGCCATGTACCCCATCTAGTTAAAATTGGCTTTGGTGGCAATGGAATTTCAGGGTACATTTCTTTCAACACGTTAACTCTACTGGGAGCTTTGAGAAATACTTTTTTCACTGATGAAATCAACAAATCTACTTTAGGGAAATTGTCTCTGACCACTTCTGCCACACGATGAAATGCATGCGCCACACAAGTAAAATGAGTCAATTTAGGATATACAACAGATAATGCTTGTCCAGCTTTGACCATATAAGGGGCAGCATCGCTAATAAAGAATAACACATTATCGTACATAATACCCTTTGGCCACAGGATACCCATAGCTTCGTTGAACAGTTTAACTATAGTTTTGTTATTGCACTTTTCTAGAACATCACAATGTAAAAGAATTCGTTCAGAATATTGTTCACTTAACAAACCGATAACTACATTACCAACAAGTCTACCTTCTTTGTCGGGAGTCTCATCAATGGAAACCCAAATTGAACTATCTTTAATTTCATCTCTTATCTTCTGTATTGTCTCATCGTAGATGGATGGAGCATACGTCTTCCTAAGTGTTGACTCATCCGGGATTGTATGTTGAGTATATTTTTCAAGGAATTCCCTGAAGACCTTATTCTTTAGTTTGTAGAGAGGAATATCAGCAGAGATGAGAGGACGGCACAGGTCGATGTTAAACTCAGATCTTACATTCGATGTTGTTGGTTGTGTTAAAAACAATTGTCTCTGCTTGGAATTTAGTTGTTTGTTGGCCTGATGTTTACTAGTTGTAATGTGTTGTTGCACCAGGAACTTTTGTGTAGATGATACTGCACACTGACACAAATTACAAAATAATATTTTATTGTCAGTTGATAAACCATCTTCTTTAAATTCTGAAATGTAACTTGTTAGTTTTGATTTTAAATTGACTGAATGACGTACTTTTGGCATATTTACCGTCTTTATAGTATGATTTACAAAACTGAACCTATGTGTACTCTGACTGGCATTTAACTGTTGAGCTGCACAACTGAAGTCTGTTAAAAATTTTAAATTAAATTAATACAGTTTTGTAACTTACTTTCCCATTGTTGATAGGACTGCTAATTTTCAAATAACTCTGATGTTAAAGGGATTACTGAACATGTGTTTAAATCTCTATTGTTGAAATGTATTTTTAAAAGTTAATGGAATTTTGTTTTGTTTTATTGTTAAACCTAATATAATATGGACTGTTTTATATGAAATATGGAAAATATATGGAAATTAACGAAAATATGTACTAAACTCTAAAATATGGAAAAATATGGAAAATAAAAGTAGGATTTTTCAACCCTACACATTGTGAAACATAAAGATAATGCAAAATATAAATTATATTAGCTTTATAAGTAAATATGTATTTACATATAAATCCTTTCCCTGCTTATAACATATACATTTCGTATTGCAGGGCGATCCTATGAGTCCAATACTGTTTAATATACTAACCAGGGGGGTATAACTTAAATGATAGATGTTGGATGCTCATAGATGTTCCTTAGTTTGCCGCAGTGGTCGTGACAGCGCTGTATTTTGATCAAAGAATTTGTATGATCTAGGGTAATACAAAACTCTTTGGTTTCGAAAGTTCTTTGGTTATAAGTTTTGCCAATATAACAGTTTTAAACAGATATTATTAATATTCATTATTTACAGGATGTGTCAGTTTTATAACATTCGGATTATTATTACTATTATTGTACAGCGATTTGCATTTTCATTCGAAGACAAAGTAGCCATATTATTCTACTGTGTATGGCCTATTAAACTCATTTGTTCAGTTGATCAATTGTTCGATGTTGGCAATCCATTACTTTTAAATCTTGAAGAAATTATGAAAGGACGAAGAATGCTTAAGGAAGATATTTGAACAGATCGAGTTAATTTAGAAATTATTGATGCTTTCCTGCAACAAGAAATAATTCGCAACGTTAAAGGTAAGAAAGAAATACGTTTGAGATTACCAGACTTAACGTCATCTACACGGTTCAACTTTTCTTTGAACTTTACACATTCAAGCAATGCATGCAAGATTGGTATATAATATTAATATGGCGTATCATGCAGATACAAAATCTTCATGCATCTTAATTCAACGTGCGCTTTAAACTTGATTCTTTCAATATTCTTCCCAGATTGCATGCGTACGCGCATGAAAAACTGAGCCGTGTAGATGCAGCTTAACTATATCTATAATAATAATAATAATAATAATAATAATAATAATAATAATAATAATAATAATAATAACAACAACAATAATAATAATAATAATAATAAATTTAATCTGATAGGATTAAGGCCATAAGGCCTTCTCTTCCATCCTACCAGATAGCACTGGAGCGCGTTGTACATAAGCAACTGACTGACTACCTCAATGAGCATTGCTTACTTGACGACTACCAATCTGGTTTCCGTGCAGGACATAATACTAATGTACAATTAGATAAGTTAAATTAAATTACTTTAATAAATGTTTAAGATATGATGGAAGAATTCAGTTTACATTTAAAAACATGACGGTACAAGCCCTCATTAGAACTATCCCGAAAAATAAAATTCCTGAATCCCCTAACGACTACAGACCAATTAGCATCTTACCAGCTACCAGTAAGTTCGAAGTTTGTTATTCATTAGAAAAGAATTCAACTACAATATTAATTTTTAATTGGGTTATTTTACGACGCTGTATCAACATCTCAGGTTATTTAGCGTCTGAATGATATGAAGGTGAAAATGCCGGTGAAATGAGTCCGGGGTCCAGCACCGAAAGTTGCCCAGCATTAGCTCATATTGGGTTGAGGGAAAATCTCAGAAAAAACATCAACCAGGTAATTTGCCGCGACCGGGAATCGAACTCAACCGAAAGAGTGCCTTCAAATATTTGGGAATAACCATACAAACAACAGGGACGACATTCGCTGTGCACATAAAAGAGAGACAAATAGCCGCAATAAGGAGCATCAACAGTATTGGAACTCTCTCAGATATGTCCATGAGTTCAGCGATTAAACTCTTTGAAGCTAAAATCTGGCCTACCTGCACATACGGTCTGGAAATGATATGGGAATATCTAAGTGAACAATAAATGATAGATCTGCTAAGTATAAAATCAAGATACTTGAAGAGGGCACTCAGACTTTTCAAATACTCATTGTCAAGGTACGCATACGAGTTAGCACGGGAAACTTACTTTCTAGACGACTTAAGACTTAGGATGCTGCTACCAGCCACGGAGAGCTACAAGAAAGTAGTGGAAGAATGAAGACAGAAACGGAAGGAGATCACAGAGGATTTCTATACAACGAATGCAATGATACAGAGAGACTGGACGAATGCCGGCTACGACACAAGATGGCTGACCACAGGGCTAGCGACGCACCAGAGGCTTCTTCAGTTACAAGCCGGAGCCATACGTCGGCAACACTGTAATTAACTGTCAACCGGAGGCCTACTTTCCAGAATACGTGTTTCTGCTAATGCCCATTTTCAATGTAAATTAATGTTGCAATTTAAGTGTGTGTCGATGGAATTATGTTCGCGGTCGTACTAAACGTTAATTGTTGATGTATTATAAAGTAAGTACGTGTTGGCGATAAAAACAAGACAATAAATGAAAATATGGCTGCAGTCGTTAACAATTTTTACGGTTATTATTAATGATGAAGTGATTGAAAATTCTATTAAATATTGTATAAACTACATTTCTATAGCCTTACTTGTGGTTTGTTGTGTAGCCAAATTGTTGGGTCTCGCCTGCTATATCAATAAAGTTACGCCGTTGATTTTCAAGTTCATTGTGATACCATAAATGTTACTGTTTTGTTGAAGATTCGGAATGCATGCTATACGTCAGAACTACCTATAATTTGTAGGTGAATACATTCAATTTGTTGGTTTTTAAGGTTTGTTTATTATTATTATTATTTCTTTCGCAATAAATTAGTTATAAACATGTTTCTTTTCACTTCGTATTTACAGGATTTAAAGTTCACTGAGTTTACGCTAATTGGCACATACTTAATAGATAATGATGTGTTTTGTTACGTATTATGTTGAATGTATGTTTCTTCATTTTTTCATAGATCTTTATACTTGGCCTAACTGTATTTACATCCTCATACTTTATTATAATATGTCAATAGTTTCCTCTGTTTACATTTTTATTTTATTTGCATAATTTATATTTATTTAAAATTATTCCGTATTTTAACAATTTTATAGCAAATAATTTAGGATAACAGTATTGTTATGATGACTGGCCAGGTTCAAACTAAAACTGGCTTCCTGGAGATCTGAAATATTTATAGAAAAGCACGACAGATAATCACATGAAATTAAAATATATATGATATTCTAGACCTTTCACGTGAGAGGTAAAACAACATAAAGCGACAAAACATTGTTAATTTACTAGCCACATAATGGGTAATTGACAATCAATCTATCAAATTTTATTTTTTGTAAACACTGAAACGGAAAGTCATGAAATTTCTAAATAAACACGAATATTAGTGTAATACTCGTATTACAGAAGTTGTTTCTGCCGCTCTGTTATGACTCGTACACCCGCAGAGTTGCTCAGAATGGCTTGATCTTGGCTGGGTCTGCCTTCTTCTTGGAGCTCTTCGCTCTCGTCTTGAAGATCGCAGGGTCGAGGTGGTTATACGGCATGTCTCACCAGTCCACGCTCTGTGAGTGGGTTATTCACATCAGATGCGGTGCGATCAACACGAACATTTGCTCAGCCCACGGTGTTAGGTCCATGGGCGTGAATTTGAACTGCCACTGGGGCAGACCCTGGTGAACCAGCATCATGCGGAAGTACTGCGTGAAGTCTGCAGCCAGGTAGTGCCACTCGAAACTTCTGTCCAGCAGCCAGATCTTAGGGTCCTCTCGTTTTAGATCGGATTCGCACTCGCTCTTGTGAATGTACACCAGACACACCTTTCCGATGCCTTGGCAAGCGTCCAGTTCGAAGATCTTGCACTTGACGCCGAAGTTGGGGCGCTGCCTGGGGTCGTCCTGCTCGCTGCAGATCTCGATGTCTAGCAGCGTGGGGCATTCCGCACCGCCCATGCTCTTGACGCCGGCCAGCCGTCGTAACTCAGACATAGAGTTGATCTTCATGTTGCCGATGGGGAGCACCTCGCCTTGTGGATATTCTCGACCATGGCTTCATTAAAGATCGGACATCCTCTCTCCTTTCTTCGTGGAAGTTTTGTTCTTGTGAACTTTCTACCCGTGCTCAAGCAGGTACGCTCCACATTAAATGAGAAAGATCTCTTCTAACGAAATAGAGTTAGGAAATGATCCCAGGATGGAGGCAGCATTCCCTCGCTGAACCGCTATTCCAATGCGTTGACGAAGGAAATTGATACATCTAGGATCGCCGGTACGGGACAGTAGGCGTGTACCAATTTGGGTGAGTAGATTTTTAGCGTCTCTACACCACGGACCAAAGGTCTCAACTGCAAAAGCGACGAAGATGTAATTTGATGTTAAATGTTCATATTTGCGTCGTTTAGCATGATAAGCGGATTCAGCAGCAGATCCGGCACAATTGACAGAAGATTTTAAATGGGAAAGGGCTAATGTATCTACACATGTAAAATCCCAGATGAGTGATTTACCTTTGGACCAAGGAATTAATGTCAAGCCGTCAGGTCGTTTACCATCCGACCGGCTAATACCAGATGGTTCAAGAAGAGTTAGAATATCACAGGAGGTTAAAGATCTACTAATGATGTTATTAATAGCAGAATGCCTAGGAATGCGACCTTTACTTCTGGCACAGCTTAAGGCATGATGTCCAAAGGAATCCACAGTCTCTCCGCATATACATTGGTATACATGGCAAATTCTGCAGCCCAGACGAAATGCAATAGCGATTTGGAAATATTTACCGTCCATCAAGGTACCAACCTAGGAGGAAGGCAGAGCATGGAGCCAAGATCCAGATTCCTTCTCTTGGAGAGCTTTAATACGAGCGACGTCCTTGTCAGATGTGAAAGAGGATATAAGAGAATCAAGTATTTGACCTGCAATAATCTCATCCCAGGCTTTTTGAATGGCTGGATTCTGGGGAGGAGCAAAGTTATTCGTTTTTTCGTACCACTTATTTAAAGTTTCAGGAACATAGCAAATGTCGACAGCATCACTGTAAATAGAGAAAATAAATTTGATGAAGTCAATAACGCCAAAGACTGAAGATAAAAAAAGCTGGTATACAAATATCAGTAAGTGTACGAATACCGAGGCCTCCTAATTTAATTGGGAGAGAAGCCTGTACCCAACTGTCGTTGTCAAAAGAAGTATTTAAAATAGATTGTAAAGACTGCTTTAATAAATCATCTGCCTGCTGGAGAAAAGTAGGAAAAAGAAATAAGGGTGTAGTTCTAAAAAAAAATAAGTGAATTTAGGGATTAATAGGCAATTTTTGACAATGGAATAAGATACATGGGGGTGAAAATGTTCAAGACGACCAAACAGAGTTTTCAGGAGCTCCAGTTTTTGAGTAGCTATTTCATCAACAGAATCTAAAAAGATGGGAGAACCCAGGACGGAGAGATTTGACTTTGTGACAGTTTTAATGCCAAGAGCAATATTCTGGAAAGAAGATAAAATATTTGGGTTAATAGCAGAACAAAAATAAATTTCACATTTATTAGGATTAATCTCAAGACCAAGTTCGGACCCAAAATGAATGATTTTCAGTAGATCACAAAGAACATCATGGGAATCTCCAGCTAAAGTCCCATCATCCAAATAAAAGAGATTTAAGTCACTAGTTAATTTTTGGATGAGGGAGTGGACTGTAAGACTGAAGAGTAAAGGCCCTAAAGGGTCTCCCTGCTGACAGCCTGTTTGTGATAAAATAATTTTGGAATTAAAAAATAGATTGGACGAATATCTATAACACTGCCAAACAAAAGGGTAACATGTTTTCTTAAAATTTCTTATAATACCATATTTATTAAGAAAAAATTATAAAATATGAAAAGACAAACAATTATTAAGGTAAATTTGTAAAATAACATCTTATTTTCCTTAAGAAAATTATCAACATACATGGAATTTAGTGAATTTCTACACAAAACAATATTTTGTCATCAATATTATTACAATTTATGTCTGACAAATGCATCACCCTTTATTCCTTTATTTTAAAATCTTCTGAATGTTAAATTATATTATCTCTATGAATGTCTGTAATTTTCTTCAATTATTGTTTTTTTTTTTTTAAGTCAATGACTTCTTCTTTCTTCATTGACAGTTTTGACTTTTCACTTTAGAGTAAGTCACTAAACTTGTGAACTGACTGTTGATATCTGAGAATCATGACGAGAATGAATGTGTGTTGAGTTAACCCATTAAGTTAATGAATTATTTTCCAACAAGTGTTCCTGGGCGATGATGGTCATACACAAAATGAATCAAGTTACTAATAATTGCAAAATATATTTTCTTATCACATTTCTTAGTACTTGCACTTTCAGCTGATAATAGGATTTTTCTTATGGTATTTCTGCTACAGGTTTCTGAAACTGTAAATTATTGGATTTGTTGGGCTAACTTCCCACGACAGTGAATTCAAGGGAGGTACTGCAGTGCTTTGAATTACCAGTTCAGTTAGTTGATGAATTGTGTAAATTTGGTCATGTTTTCGGAAGATTTATTGATAATGGGAAAATCTCTAGAGGCTATGGCCTCTGATTGAAAAAAAATGCTCAATTTTCCTGAAATTACCTGTATCTGTTAGACTTGACAGAAATTTTAGTCCCTTTTTAAAATGTTGTGAAATTATAAAGTGTATGGCTGCCCCTAAATGTAACAATATGATAGCGTGTTTTAATTTATTTAATCTATTTAAGAGATTTTGCAAATCCATACATATAAATTATAAAACAGTGTAACTGCATACTCTTGCAAGCAGAGCCTATATAACAATGCCTTTTTCATTGTATGCATTGCATTTTTTCTTTCTTTTTGAACAGGGGAATTATATCTGTCTGTTTTTTTTATTAATATCTTATGTTTATATACTATTTCAATTCATGGTTTTTATGTGAATTACGCAAAGTTACGAGTTTGTTGATTTTATTGACAATAAAGTGACATAAATCATACAGCAGCTACAAAGTTATTCAAGAGACTATGCACTATTTTAACACTTTATCAAATGGTAAAAAAAACCCTCACAAAATACTTTTTTGTGAAATTAATCTTACTATGTAACCAGGATACTCTTTTCTACTCCAATCTGAGAATATTAATCATTTTGAACGATTTTAAGGAAAGGTAATGTTAAGTTTCTTAAAATTTAGATTTAAGGAAATGTTATTTAGTTGAGCCAATAATGTACTCCAAATTTGCACTCCTGTTCAGCTGTTAAGGAAGGCTGCACATTATTCATCAAGGGAAATTTAGTGAAATTCACATTTTTATAATCCATCAAATATAAGTGCTACTTAAAATGTTGCTTGCTCAATATACATTCACTGCACTTTATTCATTACCTTTCACATAAATTTTTCTACTTTTTAGGCTTCCTAGTTATTTTTATAAAACTGAATTACTTGTAACAGAAGAAAGATACTTGAGTATGTGGTAGATATGAATAGAACATTAATATTATGCAAAATTTCATGTTAATGTCTTCAGTAGTTTTTGAGCTATGCCGAAAACCGTGTATAAAAATGAAAGTTATAGAAAATGAGTGGCAAACATAATATGATCATATGAGTTGTAACAAGTTACACATGTGGATATTTAAATGCATATATTTTGATATAATGGAGATAACAATATAATAAAGTATTTCATTACTAATATTATACAGGGCGTATTTTGCGGGCTACCGGCCCAACTGTAATTTCAATGACGAAGTCATCAAAGTATTTTCGTCCCAATCAAGACGTCTGGAATTCGCATATAAATAGGTAAGGAATTTTATTATAGGGATTTTAAAATATATTTTGCGTAATAATAGGGTCAGCTGTAGCCCAGACCCTTAAACCAGTATACGCCACTGGTATTATAGCAAAAAATTTTAGTGTATCCTAATACAGGAAGTATGACACGAAATGAATTTCTGTTCAGCATTGCCAACTCAACATGAGCGAGTCTGCTACAAAAAGCCTTAAGTTCATCTACAAACACCACAATTAAGCTATGCTAAAAAACAGCAGATGTGATAAAACTAAATAAATAAGAAATACAAGCTCCCTCCCATTAAAAACAATGGGTCTTCTCGCCCATATCTTACTGTCGACATGCAGCGACACTTCGTGCAAAACATTGTAATCAACAAAAGTCCATTCTGGAGATGGTTTGAGAGAACCCTTATTCTTGAGTAACAAAGGGAACTGACAACCAAGCTACAGTTTTAAATTTAAATGATGATGTGTTGGGGTGTCATTTTATTAGGGTAAACTCACTTATTTTGTAGGGTTGGCGACACTATGAATACAGAATTTGTCAAGTAATAGGCAGTATTTACATACCACAGAAGTGTAACCCTAGTGTAACCACCAATGTATCATAGTACTAATGCCATTGGATTTGGGTAACTGTGAGAAGAGGCTGGAAATTTCAAGATACATAGCAGACAATACTGGGAGTGCTAAGCACCACTAGTACTGAAAATTTTTGGAGTATTCATGATACAAAGCAAAACACCTGAAACGTCAGCGCATATGACGGAAATAGCATTCATATGGGAAGTATTGGGCACAGAAACCATGTTGGGGGTGTTCTACTGCAGCTTCAAATAGGTCCTACTTTAAAATGCCAGTAATGTGCAGAATGACACAAGCTATCACTGCTTGCTTGTTCTCTTTGTGGATAGTAATTTCCATCAAAGACACTGGAACCTCTGTTACCAGATGCCTTTAACCGTCTCTATTAAATTCCGAGTTGATTTGTGGGCCATGTTGTATCTGAAATTAAGAAATAAAAAAAAAAAAAAACCTGAGATAAAATAGATAATTGCTTTATTCGGAAAATACTTGAGTACTTTTTTTCCGAATGATAAGAATAAGAAGACCAGTATTAAACAATAATATGTTTTATTTACAAAACAGTTCTGAGCAATAAGAATCAATTTCACTTACCATCTTTCAGCTGCAGTTCCCAAATGATTGTCCAACACAGGGGTGAAAACATACGACAGCTGTGGATACCTATTGTCATCAAATAGAATACCGTACCTTTAACTCTACCTCAAATTTCTGATAGATAAGAGTGTGTGCCTTGATGAATTTTCCTTAAATCTCCTAGAACAATCTGAAAATGTTGACCCTTTTTTTAAACTAACTCGAAAAATATTTGAGGAGCTAAATACAGAACTGGAAGGAGTGCCATGAACGGTACATTTTATTATTATTATTATTATTATTATTATTATTATTATTATTATTATTATTATTATTATTATTATTGTTGTTGTTGTTGTTGTTGCTTTATTAATTTTCTTTGGACTGTATTTAAAACAGAAATTTACTATAAGCAATTTTCAACATTATGTTATCAGCTTTAAATATGAAGGCCTATTGTGCAAAAGATACCCACAAGTTTGGAGAATGTTAACAGATATTTTTCTCACCATTAGTGACATTACTGTCAAATATAATGGTTGTAGGCCTAAATAGCAGCAAAGACGTAGTTAATTTATATGGGGTTTTTGGTTAGGCCTATAGGCAAATACGTATCAGCAGCATTGGGGAACATACGTATTTTGATCTTTATATATATTTTTATGTGTGTGTGTGTGTGTGTGCGTTAGTAATAAATTAGTAACAAGTGGGAAAACCACAACAGTGCTTTGGAATATACAGGTACAAGTAAGTATGAAACGATTTTTTCGTGCTTTGCGTAGTTATGATAAGTTTTAACTTATACTTTCTTGAAAGTCTACTGTTGCTTAAAATCCTGGAACAGTCAAGAGTTACAGAATTCTTGCAATAGGAAGATCACAACTTGTCCTCGATTCTTCAGTCAGCAATAGTATCGGTAACATACTGTAAATACCATTTACAACGACGGTGTCATTTGTGAATCTATAGCGGTTGTAAAACTGCTCATGACAGTAAAATCCTAATGATTTTTTTTTTTACTGTCTATCAAATATTTTCTTGGCAACCGTGGTTCATGTTCAATGGAATCTTAATTTCCAATCCTCAAAAACTCTACAAAATCGTCATCAGCTGTAAAATAGCCGCCATTTTTTCCTCAAAGTTGCCAGAGTTCATACCAAG
Organism: Periplaneta americana; assembly: GCF_040183065.1. NCBI lineage: Eukaryota > Metazoa > Arthropoda > Insecta > Blattodea > Blattidae > Periplaneta > Periplaneta americana. The sequence goes on along the minus strand of NC_091125.1, from coordinate 6,369,866 downwards.
ACCGGTCATTGGCGTGTACAAGTTACGAAATGTAGTGTCAAGAAGGCCGTGACTAAGAGAGTATACCTGCAACCAACGAGCACAGAATCCATAGAGTAGATATAAACAGCTTGGAGGTGAAGCCGCTTTTGTGGACAGTCGCCATTATGATGCTACCAAAACATTGGGCTCCCGGTTAGCACATGGACAGTTGATTGTGATGTTGCATCGTTGTTTTAATTAATAAATTAACTAATTTCAATATGCCTACATGTTCTGCGTATGGCTGCACAAACAGGTTTTCAAAAAAAAATTCCTGGAATAACTTTTCACGGGTAAATATGCATGTGTGAAATGTACTTATTACCGGTAGGCTAGATACGGTAATGAATGATTTAGCCTAAGTTAGTCGGTTAGATTCGTATTGTTCACGTATTTGTTTGATTAAGAGAAATGATTAGTGTATTGATATTATTGTAATTAATTTTTATAATCACTAAATCTGACACGCTTTGTAAACTTAGCATTTACGAGCGAAGCTAACCTAACAACGCAAGTTGGAAGTTTGTGTCGCGTGCTATAGAACATGGGTGTAACGAGGTTTCTCTTCAGCCGAATGCACGTATTCTTTTGATGAAAAAGAAAGAGTGTATTAATATTATTGTAATTAATTTTTATAATCACGAAATCAGACATGCTTTGCAGACTTAGCATTTACGAGCGAAGCTAACCTAACAACGCAAGTTGGAAGTTTGTGTCGCGTGCTATAGAAAATGGGTGTACCGAGGTTTCTCTTAAACCGAATGCACGTATTCGTTTGATGAAGAAAAAGAAATAGTGTATTAATATTATTGTAATTAATTTTTATAATCACGAAATCAGACTTATGCTTTACAGACTTAGTAGCTTCATTATCTCGGTCGTGAACTGACTTGACCCACTTGGTAATAAAACTTCACTTTTGTTCGCCGTTATAATCTAATTATATACTATAAACGAAGAGCCTATCAAATATTATATGGTTAAGAGCATTCCATTTTTTCTGCAAACAAAATCGGGACATCTATACGAAATACTGGCAAAAGAAAGAGAATGATAATTTGCGTTAAGAAGCAAGTTTCAATATTAAATCGAAGCAAATGGATCAACCTATAAAAGTAATTATTATAGGGTAGCATTTTTATTGGACTAGTAGCAAAATAAGGTCAAACTGTTATTTTCCTTTTTTATCATTATTGTTTGTTTAACCTTCCAGATTATCTATTAAATACCATACTGCAATTTGAAGAGCTGCCAATTTAAATAACCTATATACACCGTGTTCCGCTTATAAGTATAATAAAAGAAATAGTTATAATTTCATAACAATGCATGCAAATGGGTTAAGATTGGTACCATTGTAAAGAGGAAATTGGGAAGTTTTAATCCATTGTTGTTACTTATTTTTAGAAGACTCACGCATGCGCAGATCATTAAATAAGAGAATTCGTATCGTATCTTTAGTCAGTCAGCATGTGTCGTAATTGAACACCAACGGGATTCCCCTAAATGGAATGTTTGGTGTGGGATCATGCGTGACAGAATCATTGGTCCCTATTTCTTTGCTGAAAAGACAGTCACTGCAAACACGTACCTGGATATGTTGCAACTGTATGCTGTGCCACAACTCCCAGATGGAGCAATTTTCCAGCAAGATGGGGCTCCACCACACTTTGCCAACATGGTTCGCACATTCTTAGACGAACAATTCCCTGCAAGATGGATCGGAAGAGGATCACCGTACATCACATGGCCTGCCAGATCACCAGATCTAACACCACCTGATTTTTTCCTGTGGGGGTTTGTTAAGGACCAGGTCTACAGGACGCCAGTACGTGATTTGGCAGACTTACAAGAAAGAATTTATGCTGCTGTCAACAATGTTACACCACAGATGCTTCATAACACTTGGGTCGAGGTTGAATACCGGTTGGATATTTCCCGTGCCACCAATGGAAGCCATGTTGAGGTTTATGGAACATAAGGTAACAAAAATTCCCAGTTTTCATTCTTTGTAGCAGTTGGTTTCAACTATATACTTGTATTAATTCAGAAGTTATAGCTATTTCTTTTGTTATACTTATAAGCGGAACACTCTGTATATATATGTGATTTATCGATGACAGTTTCGTAATTTTTGCTAAAAATACGTGCATAGCGATTCTGTATTACGAAACAAACAAGAACGTGTGAGTCCTACAAGAAATTAGGGACATATGGAATTCTTATTATCATAAGATCTTCTATAACGTAATAGCTATTTTGCAATGTTTTGGTAGCAACAAGATGGCGTCAGGTCCATCAAACCGGCTTCACTCCGTCCAATGGTATTAAGATGCTAGTGTCTACTCTATTGTATTCTGTGCTCGTTGCCTGCAACGACTATAAAAAGGAGATGTGCAAGCATGCTGTCCCGATCCAATCCTGAAAGGGGGGGGGGCTGTAAGCAGTGAGCTCTATACTATATTGGAGGCACCACCGCAATTCTCTTCACTATCTGAAAGCGTGACTGTAGCTGCCATGTTGGAGAGGATATTTCTCTATCTTCTAACTAATGTGTTTCAAACAACGAGCTAGAATAAGAATATAGAGTGGCGTTCACATCTATATCAGCGCTCTTGGTGATACTAGCTCGAACTACCAGCCGCAATGTTTCAACTTGTTACCACAGTCTAATATATACAGTCGCGCAACTTCAACACTTTTTTTGCCAACATTCACGACACTAGCGCTCAAGCGGCAGGCAAGGCACTGGTCATAGGTTTGATACAGCCAGCACATGCTTTAAAGGTATGCGAGACGTTATAATAACGTTTTAATTATGCGTCGGAATAAAGGCAATGTGTGCAATGACGAAAATTGCAGTAACAACAAGTTTAAATCTCCGAATTTTGTCGTTCTTCAGATTCCCTAAAGACCCAGAGAAAATCATAACTCAGTCATAACCTATAATCCACGCTGTAGGTAGCCTACGTATTGTGTTCTATAAAACATATATTAGTTATCAGTTACCTATTTGTATGTCAGGAAGGGGAGTTTCAATAAAAACAAAGTAAATACCTGTTACAGTACATTATTGTTTTGCAGAGATCATGTGTAAATGTGTAACCATTGCGATTTTGGATAATGTATCTACAGTTTTTAATGCAAGTAATTCCATAATTTTTGTATTCGTGTTTTTTTCTTTATATTTTTCAAAAGTTGAATGTTATATTGCATTCAAGTAGGAATTATGGTGTTAATTTTTCAAGAATTCATGGCGTATTATAATTCTTTTCCAAATATTCATTTCTTGAATAAATCCAGACTGTGTCGATAAATTTCTGATGTGTTGGTGTAGATTCATGTGGCAGACGTATGAAGTTCTTAAGAAATAAAAGAGCCTTTTTTAATTCAATATAAAAAGCAATCTTTCCTGTAATAACTTGCATGACTCTTATTGGTGTTTATTTTACATTTCCAGTGATTATTTGAGCCGTTCAGAGCAGAAGTGGTGTAAGTCAAAATTATGTAATGAGGTTTAAAGTAAAAATTCTGTAAAATACAGCGCAAAGTAGCAATTAATATATCCTTCGTGCTATTCACTGACTACTAATAGTTTAAATAAATTCAATATTAACTGCTACTTTGCGCTGTAATTTACAGAATCATTACCCATTTTTGACTTACACCACTTGTGCTCTGAAAATAAAATTAGGCCTACATTTTCTGAGTTAATTGAAGTTACAATTTTTTCAACAAAATTGTGTGTTCATTTATTTGTTCTCATCTACGTCATATTAACAGTAAGTGCGTGTAATTTACGTATTATAGAGGTAGGATAAGTTAAAATTAAGCTTATGTGTGAAAACTGGAAATGTAATGTAAACTGCGGTAAAATTGCCATAAAAATTTAAACCACAATATCAGCACTATTTGTGACTCAAAATAATAAAGGAAATATCGGTTCTTAAGAAACTGAAAAATAATGAACTTCATAAATCAATGTTTGTCATATTAAGGTTTAAATCCTCCGTTTTTTTATTTTCAAGTTTACTTCAGCGGCCGAGTTTACCCCAATTTGCGGTATGGAAAATAGTTAATTTCTCAGGAAAAAGGGAGAGGAGTTCACCACGCGATGTACTCTACAATTTTGAAGCTACTAATTTTGACTCTTCTCACAGGAGATATAGAGTTCCAATGATTCATAAATATATTTAGGAATCAATTGAATTAACCGTCCACGTACGAACAATTATATTATTTCAAACCATGATACATGATCAGGGCCAGGATTCAGTTGTAAGGAGCAGAAAGAATTGCGTTTATTCCCAGTTTCTGAAACTTGTAGATTAACTGTGTGTGAAATTCTTCAAGGATTCTAAAGTAAAATTAATAAGAGCCATATACACTTACTGTATAGCATAAAAATATAAAATAAATTACGCAAAACCCGTTTTTTAATGTGTTATCATATGTCGTGTGCACACTTTTAACTTGCCTGCCGCTAGAGGGCTACTGTCGCGCCAGCTGGCAAATGTTCGCATATTTGATACGTATGAGTTGCGCGACTGTATATATTAGACTGTGTTGTTACCTCGCTTTAGCAGGAGACGTATAAGAGTCATTCCACGTCAAATCGCACAGCAACAAAACACGACCTTCTCGAAAATGGTCGAATTTTTTTTCATGAATTCCAGACATCAAATAAGGAGACCCGTATTGTTTTATTTCCACAATTATTAATTATTTGTGTAGTTATGACTATTTAAAAATGCGCAAATTATGCGCGCAGTTACATAAACTCAATTGGAACTCTGTGTCTACATATAATTGAGATTTGGTGTTTGGCGCATTTGAAAGACTAAATACAACACTTTTTATTACTTTAGGCTTATCACAAATAAATTTCAAATTTGGCCTAATTTTTTAATGACTTATTTTTCAAAGCAAAATTACTACGTTGAATAGCCAAGTTAAAAATCTGAAAAAAAAAAAAAATACAGGCTTGTTCCCTGGTGTATTATCTGTAAACTACTGCAGTTAAAAATGTGGGATCTGCATACATACATTTGCAACAATTTATTTTCCGGAGGCATGCACGCGCTCGCGAACCGCTTGCGGCAGCAGACCTACACTTACACTTATGCTATAAGGCTGCGAAATTCCCCGTTGCTTATAATAACTGATGTCGCACACTACACAACAAATGATTAATGCCTTAAGGAACAGTAAATATCTTATCTAAAGTGATTTTATTATTGTCAGTTCAGCTAAGAGTGGGAGCCCTTCACAATGCTGTATGTTTATACTGTACTATATAGCCAAGTGTTTAACGATAGCAAGGCTGGATAAGGCAGTAAACTTTATGACAGTAAACAGATGGCCGGAGACAAAATATAGAAGAGAAAAATAATCAGTCAGATTTTGAATTTCATGGAGTGAAGTTCTGTGTGTCGAATATTAACGCTTGTGACGTATCTTCTACAACATGAGTGACGGTAAAGATCGCGTAATATATAACAAGTGTTTAAATCCATTTGACCTTCCTAATCACGCTTTTAAAAAGAAAAATACACTAAGACGCGTAAGTCGCGATTTATTGATAAAGCTTAATTTAGCGGAGTCTTTGAATGTGCGAATATGTGATTCGTGCCGTAAAAAAGTCTATCAACTTCCGGATAGGTCAGATGAAAGTATATGTGAAGCCGGTAGTTCTTGTGATATTAATAAACATGAATCAAATGAATGTAGTGCGGACAATGAAAGTGATAATCCCAGTTCTTCTTCTAGCAGTTCTATGGATACAGCGCTAGAAATTAGTAATATTGAGGTGCTAAACAAAAGTTTGGTGTCAATAGGAGAATCCCCAATCAAGAAAAGAAAACTACTACAAAAACGATACCCCCGTGAAAAGTTTCAAAAAGTAAAAGGCTCCCTAGCAAGTAAAGTTTTTCATGTAGAAGATGCATCGACGCCCATTGAAAAGTCAGACAATAATGATATTATTAACAAATTGATTGAATCCTTTCACACAATAGATGACAAGATAGTAAAAATTCAAATTTTAACAATTTTTTTAAGTTGGTCCTACAATAAAATTAAACAAAACTTTGAAGCGACTGATCACATGATAAGGGTGGCAAAGAAACTGGCTGAAGAAAGTGGAATTTTGTCCACTCCTAACAATAAACTCGGTAAAGTTTTGGAACTGTCTATAGTGACTAAGGTGCTGCAGTTCTACAGATCAGACGATGTGAGTAGGGTAATGACTGGAAAAAAGAATTTTGTTAGTGTGAAAGAGGACGGTCAAAAAGTTCATAAGCAGAAAAGATTAATTTTATGTAATCTTAAGGAAACATACAAGTGTTTCAAGGACTAATATCCACTAATAAAAATAAGTTTTTCTAAATTTGCAGAACTGAGACCAAAAGAATGTATTTTGCCAGGGGCTAATGGAACGCACAGTGTATGTGTTTGTACACATCACGAAAATGTAAAATTACTTATAGATGGTGCAAACATTCCACTACTAACATCAAATTCTAGTGTAGTTGTCAATAACTACAAAGATGCGCTGTCACACATTCTTTGTAATCCTCCATCAATTTATTGTTACCTTAAACAATGTTCAAGTTGTCCAGGACCTGAGAATATAATCAAACATATCCGAGAACAGTTTGACGCCGAGGCTATTGAGCAGATAACATACAAACAATGGGTTACAGTTGATCGCACTAATTTAGAAACGCTTCAGTCTTCAACTGATGACTTTTTAGACAAATTGTCAAGCAAACTTCTCTCCTTATTGCCGCACGTTTTCATAGCACAGCAGCAAAGTCAATTTTTGGTGGAATGCAAAGAAAATATACAACCTGAAAATTACATAGTTATTGCAGACTTTTCTGAAAATTATTCATTTGTAATACAAGATTCAGTACAGGGTGTGCATTGGAACAACTGCCAAGCCACAATACATCCTTTCGTAGTATATTTCAAAGAAGGTACAGAAATTCGTCACAAAAGTATTGTTGTTATCTCAGAAAGCATGAAACATGACACTGATTCCTTTCACTTTTTTCAATCTGAAGCAATCAATTTCTTAAAGCAAGAATTCAACGATATGAAAAAAATTATCTACTTTTCCGATGGATCAAGTTCACAATACAGAAAGAGAAAGAATTTTAAAAATATCTGCTTACATGAAGACGATTATGGAATTGGCGCTGAATGGCACTTCTTTGCAACGTCGCATGGTAAAGGTCCATGTGATGGAATTGGAGGAACTGTTAAAAGACTTGCAACGAGAGCCAGTCTACAACCCGGTCAAGATCATATAACAACACCAAAAAAAAACTGTTTGACTGGGCACAAAAAACCATTTCTAACGTGCAATTTATATTTTGTCCCCTGAATAAGCACAAAAACCACAATGAAAATTTGCAGGCCAGATATCACAATCTAAAACCAATAACTGGTACATTAAAATTACATTCTTTCATTCCGTTGTCAAAAACTGAAGCTGTAGTGAAACAATTTTCTTTCGAGAAAGAAGGTAGGCGAGTGAAAATATAAAGTGTAGTGAGAATGAAAACAGACGTTTAAAAAGCAATATGTACATTATCATAATAAGTGAATAAAATTAGTGTAAGTTAGTAGTGTTTCCTCGAGTGACTTGATACGTAGTGGGTGTAATGTAGTAACGTTCGCTCGATCATCCAGTGCCGATAAACAGCCCAGCGCGCGCTCAACGCTTCCCGTCCATTGCTGCACCGGTCTGCTACACATTGCTTCGTAAGTAATTAAATTTCCATTAAACTATTAGAGATCCCATTGTGATTTTTTCTGGAATTATTAAGAATACTTCAATGCACCTAGTAGGTATGTTTTTAGATTTTTAATACGGCTATTTCACATTGATATTTAATTTTAAAAAATTGAATCATAAAAAAATGTCTGTAATAATTATAATAAAATCAGTTAATAAATATTTAACAAAAGACAGTATTTTAAGCTTCTAAATGCATTTTTCAAAAAAAAAAAAAACACCAATGTGCACGGCAATATGACGCTTTAAATGTTGCATTGTGCGACATTTTTAACGAATTTTAACATGGAATATTTAAAAAACATGTGGACTTAGGAGGAAATAAAAATACACTTGTTAGTTCATTAGACCCATAGAGTTGATAAAAAAAATAAACGCAATCGGAAATATAAAGGTCAAAATTTGTATAATTTTGTGCGATTTGACGTGGAATGACTCATAAGCATATTGGAGATTTTGAAATCCTATAATTAAGATGCCCCTTGTGTGCTCTGCTTATAACCTATTCCACTGCATTGCAATGTATTCCACTGAATTTATTTTTTGTTTCTTATTTTTATTGTGTAATCATGTAAATCGTGTTTATTTATCATTTTAACACCAATATGTATTCCACTGTGTTTTTTATTACATTTTTATTATTAGTCTTATTTTTTTATTGTGTACATTTTGTACAATTATTGTCGGTTTCTGGTTTCATTATGTGAATCCTACTTACTTGTAATCTAATACTAATATGTATTCCAATGTGTTTATTTTTATTTTTACTGTGTACATTTTTTAATCAGCTTCTGTTTTTGTGTGATTCGTATTTGATTAATTATATATATATATACATACATATGTATTCCACTATGTTAATTTTTATTTTATTTGGAAAATTTATTTTTTATGTAACTACCTCTTTTCATTATGTATCTAAATCATATCAGTATGTAATTACTTAAATATGATCCAGTTGTACAGTATGTTCAACTATGTAAACAAGTTATAATCCTGGTTGAGTGTAAGAGAAGACCTTGCGGTTTTAACTCTCCAAGGTTAAATACAGCCATTATTATTATTATTATTATTATTATTATTATTATTATTATTATTATTATTATTATTATTATAACTAGGTTGTTCTGTAGGGCTGTGAAACTTGGACTCTCACTTTGAGAGAGGAACAGAGATTGAGGGTTTTTGAGAATAAGGTTCTTAGGAAAATATTTGGGGCTAAGAGGGATGACGTTACAGGAGAATGGAGAAAGTTACACAACGCAGAGCTGCAAGCATTGTATCCTTCACCTGACATAATTAGGAACATTAAATCCAGACGTTTGAGATGGGCAGGAGATGTAGCACGTATGGGCGAATCCAGAAATGAATATAGTGTTAGTTGGGAGGCCAGAGCGGAAAAGACCTTTAGAGAGGCCGAGACGTAGATGGGAAGATAATATTAAAATGGATTTGAGGGAGGTGGGATATGATGATAGAGACTGGATTAATCTTGCTCAGGACAGGGACCAATGGCGGGCTTATGTGAGGACGGCAATGAACCTCCGGGTTCCTTAAAAGCCAGTAAGTAAGTATTATAACTGAAGCGACAAAACAAAGAATATATCATATTTAAAGTAAGTAGTCTGCCATAGTTTGGTATTACTATACATGTAATAAAGGTACCATTTGGGTGCACGCGACACAGACAAGCGACCGAGACAGGCGACAGAGACGAGAGACCGAGACTAGTCGTCTTCTGTCTGCTCTCTATAGAATTATATGAAGTACATTTGAGAGCGCGAGACAGAGACGAGCGACCGAGACGGACGACCAAGACAAAGCGCATGAGACCGCTTTCGGACCAGTAGTGTCTCGCGACAGTCTTGTGCAACGCGTGTTTTGTGGAGCAAAATACCTGTCTAATATATCAGAAATTAAATTCACTGGCGAAGAAGACCAACAACTACGAGTCGTACAAGGATGGGAATATCCGTGATAACATCTGGAGGGCTATTGCTGAGAAATTAAACAAAACAGGTAAGTTTATACTTATTTATGACAGAGTATAACATTTACAATATATTGTAATTTCTCTTTTATTTATTTATAATACATTAATGTAATGAATTAATTGTTACTGTTGGTTAGTTTCTTCTGTTTATGTGATCTTCTTCCCAAGAAACTGCACATGAAATACATGTACTGTCTGATCCGTTTGGGTTTGGATAATATTAATTTATTATTATAAAGCTATTATGAGAGCAGGAAAAATTTCTTGTTGGTTATATTATGATTAAAAGATGGGAGTTTCCATATATGATAATCAACAATGCATAATCTGGAAGGACAAATTAAAATCGTTGATGATTAAAATGGCTATTACAAATCGACAGTGGGTAAAATGTGTTCTTTGGTATGCTAAATTTGAGAGTGTTAAAAGAGTTCAAAGAAAATTTCGACGTAAGTATGGTGTGCGTAATGTACTTAAATAATATTCCTTAATGTTGTGGTATCGAACATTTCCAGAAACAGATTCTATGTTAAGAAAACATGCACGAGGTCGCAGACGAAAACCACTACGAGAAGCAGCTATATCTTGGCTTGGTCCCCAAACTCCCCACATCTAACCCCGCCTGACTTCTTCACAGAAACCCAGGAACATTGATGATGTATGAGTAAAAATTACTCAAGCTTTTCAACAAATCACCCCGCTTATGTTACAACGGACATGGGCTGAATTTCATCACCGCTATGAGTTGTGCAGGGTGAGCAAGAGGGGTCATGTTAAGGTCTGAGGAATCTCCCATCTTTCAGTGTTGTATGCACAAAGTTTCAACAAATAAATTTCAGTAGTAAATGTTTTACGGTATTTTTATTTTATCCATACCCAAACGGATCACTCCGTACTTTCTAAGCCCTTCTCTTATCTCGAACCCTGCTCTATTTGTATATCCTTCTGTTCGACTTAAACAATGCATATTTGGTGTTAACGTTGTTTCCACGTCATGGATAAAAAACACGCACACACACCAACCACACATACCTTTCACGCGCGTCAAATTTAAACATTTTCATGTTTTCCGCATGGAGACTGTAAAAAAGATGGAAGTATATACGTGATCCATACAATCGCTTTAAACGCAAAAGAAAAATGTCAACCGGATCAACTGCACCACCGAAACATTCTAAGTGGGAATTTTTCCAGAGACTGGAATACTTAGAAATGGTTTCAACAGAAAGAAGTACTGCCTCCAATGTTGATTGAGATCGAGCAGTTGCTTCAACTTCGGCAAACCAACAACCTGAGAACAGCGAAGAGTGTCCAAATGCGGCGCAATCGCCTAAACCACTGTCGCCACGAAAAAAAAGGACGCAAAAACAATCAGGGTAATACTCTTGATTACTTCAAGAAACGGGAAAAAGTCGGCAAATATTAATGTAAAAGTTAAGCACCATTACAAGTACGGAAATTGAAGACGATGTTACTTCATTTGGGAATCGTGTGAAATCCGTTTTAAGGAAGCTACATTCACGATTGAAAATACAGGTTAGGAACGAAATATTCAATGTTTTAACAAATTATGTAGTAATTGAGATGGATATGCTAAAAGAAAGATCACTGTCAAGTGGAATATCCAACCCAAGTAGTTCTATGCCAGCATATTCTCCTTCAAGTACTGCCTCAACTTCCGAACTAACTTAACGCTGCAGGCACAGAATGGTACACAAAATGATGAAAATTATTATGATGATTTTTGTGACATAATTACTAATAATACAATATAAAACTTATCTTAAAGTGAGTGACAATTTTTCTTGTGCTGTTTTATCGCCTTTTGTTTGTATGTTTTTGTCTATTAAACTCAACACATAACCAAACTGTTTTTGATTCAATTTAAAATAACTCCTGAACTTATCTTCTTCTACTAATAAATAATTCATTATTAATAAACAAAAAATCCTTCTTCACGTCTTGTTTTTGTATATGTATAGAACTCATATATATTCTTTGCTTATTTCAGAACACATCCACAACAAATAATCATCATCATCATCATCATCATCATCATCATCATCATCATCATCATCATCATCTTTTTCTTCCTCTTCAAGCGGTTTTTAGGACCACTTTTGTAGTCATATTTTACAAATATTAGCACTTATTTTCTCAACAACCACTTCTAGAATACTGAGAGTTGCCGTGTCAGTTTCACTTGTCGCTTGTCTCGGTCGTAATATCAATTTGTATTAGCGACAAGTAAGAGATGTCTCCGTCTCCTGTCTCTGTCGTCTGTCTCGGTCGCTTGTCTCTGTCGCGTGCACCCAAATGGTACCTTAACAGTTATTGATAAAAAATTCTGTAACGTGTTCGTTGTGTTTACAGATTCCATTGAAAAATAATTCGTTAACTAATCAGTGGGTTTCACAAATGAAGAAAGAGACAAATGGTTTCCAACAATACATAGTATTTTGTGTTCTGCACATTTCGATACTAAATACATGTATGTATCTATTTTGTAAACGAGAAGAGACATTCGTTGCACAGTGCAATATCAACCATATTCCATTTTCCATCTCATTAAAAAAAAAAAAAAAAAAAAAAAAAAAAAAAAAAAAAAAAAAAAAAAAAAAAAAACTTATGGACCACCACCGAAGAAGCGAAGTTTCGAAGAAGCTTTCTCTTCTGTGGTAGAGGAAAATTCGGTAGAATACCATCAATATTCAGATCTGTGTAAGATATTGACATGAATACGACTTCAAGTAGCCTATGTCTACACGATGAAACTGAAGCTTAGGTGTGTTCCACTGAAAGCGTGTACGATCTCGCGTGCATTTTCTTAATGCCATCATTACTATTTATAAAAAAAATAATGCGTATTTAGACATTTGAATATGCTCATTACTTAGGTTTCACTCTATCAACGATTCATTGCACTCGAAAAAAAGAAAACATGTCACTCCAGTTAGCTAAGATGTATGGAATAAAATGCTGCTGCATGGGTTTACTCACGAGTATTAAAAATAAAGAAGTGTTAGTAAAAATGGGATATATGAGTTATTACGATATAAAAGAAGATTCACAAGATGCAACTATCCTGGACTACACTTTTCGTCTCATTCTATAGGAACCACGCCCACGTCTGTACTTGTTCCACATCTTAAAGCTCTTCAATGCCAATGTAAGAGGTATAGAATAAAATGTCACGTAGGTTTCCTTCCCAGCGGTAAAAATGGGATATATGAGTTGTTGCAATGTAAAATAAGATTCACAAGATGCAACACGTTATATACAGTCCCTTCAGCCTCATCCTATAGGAACCACGCCTACTTGCATTTACATCTCTAAGCTTCGATGTTAACGTAAGATGTATGGAATAAACGGTTGCTGCATGGGTTTCCTGACAGGTGTTGAAATAAAGAAATGTTAGTAATTTTGGAATATATGAGTTAATGTGATATAAAATAATAATTCATAAGATGAAACATGTTCTATACAGACACTTTCCGTATTATTCTATAGGATACCACGCCCACTTGTTGACCAGTTAAAACATGGCGGACATAGGTTCAAAAGTTTCGAAGATGGCGGCGCCATCGCAACTCTATATTCTTCTAGCTCGTTGGTTTCAAACAACGAGTTAGAAAGAGATTATAGAGTGGCCAAGTTGTCCTGTACAACGCTCTTTGCGGTGTCACCGCGAAACACGGGAGATACGTAATAAGCATCCACCGTTGTAAAAATTCGTCTGCTTACAACGTGTGTATATGGAGATAGAGCTACGAAAAAAAAAAAATAAAAAATAAATATGCCTGTTGTGTGTGCTGGCTGCATATAATTGCAATATCAAAAGAAAAAAAAACAGATATATCATATTTCAGGTAAATTTTTATGAAGTTAAATCCATAGTTTTGTTAATTAGCAGAATTTTTTTTCATCTGTGAATGTGTAAGAAATCCCGGCATACATATCGTGTGTACTAAAGTATTTTTCTTTTCTCGCAGATTGTCTTAAAAGAAAGGAACTGGTGAAAGAGTGAGTAATAAATATGAAATGAGGCAAATTGTATCCCTCCGAGAATGGTTTGTTGTTCACGACACTGCGTGTGTCCTTCCTTACTGTCTATAGAAGAAGACGATGTACTGTAGCTTATAAAAAGTAGGCCTATTTCGAAGAGAAACGATAAACCAAATACATGGTTCACTAGTAATGGACTTAAACTAAATATGGATAAATTCACTACAGTTCCGTTTGAAACCTAGTGGAAAACTAATAGCAATAAAATGTTAATAAGAAGAAATGAGCACAAGTGTGAAAGTTGATTTGTTGTTATTGTCTGCTGTATTCGTTAATTGACTTAACTTAATTCTGTTCTTGCATTTTATTATATATCTTTCGCAGAGCTGATCACAGAGTTCGCACACACATTCCGGGCCGGGAGAATTGTAGTGTTGGGTTTACCCACCGTCTTACCATTGAGCTCTAAACTAAAATGGAGGAAACACCTACGTTAAAATATCGTGCCACTAGGAGCGCGTCGCCACGTTGGTGAGAGAATCTCTCTCTCTTTGTAACACAATGATGTTAGCTCCCAAGTCCGTGTATGTATATTGAAGTTATATATATATATATAGTGTCTGTTATCTTGAACTATTTCTTTCAATTTAGTATGAGCTATGAATTCTCTAAACTTGTACGTAAACATCACAAATGAAGTTAACTATAACCGCTGAATTTTCTGGAAAGCTTCTGTTGTATCACACTATATGATTTCTTGAATTGAGCTTCTTTCTTCGCTGACTGCCATCAGTATTTGTGGGTTGAGTTTACTCGATATGCTGGGCGTATTCTCCCTGCCCATAGAAACTTTATTGCCTACACTGAAGGTGGGTGTTACTGGGACATGTTTCCTGAGCGGCGCTAGCGCAGAAGCGTACGCCACTAAGTGCTATCTTACTTGCAGATTGTTCTCTCTGTAGAATATGACATCAATTGTACGCTGTCGTTGGGCGCGAAATATATGTTCTGGTCAGTCTTGTTTAGTAATTTGAATCCTTCTACCTTCAGGGCTTCCACTAGCATTTTCCCCCTCTGTCCGTGTTTGTTATCCTGCAGATGAAATCTCGTGCAATTATTGTGGGGTCTCTGGGGTCTGCTTGAGACAAGGCACTCGTTATAGTTTCCATTACCTAATCTATATCTGCGTTTGGTTTGAGATACATGTCTAAAATGGTTATCATGTTAGTTTTCAAAAGTATGAAGTTGTCTTCAACAATTTGTTCTGTCTTCTGTCCTAGATTTGGGCTGAAATAGCATGATAGTCCTCCGCTTGGTCTTTCTTTATTTCCCTGCTGCGCCAGCGAGTGTGTTGAGTACCTTTCCAGTAGATCTATCGGCTCAGTGGTCACTGTTTCTGTCAGTATAAGTAGATCGTATTTCATTAGTTAATTTCCTGAGTCCATGTGTAGTACGTTTTGAGTCCCTCCACATTCCAAACAAGTAATGTCAATGTTCCGATCTGGCGTGCCGAGTCATCATTTGTATTCCTCTTTACGTTTCCAAGGGAGATGGTTCTTGTGAATATCCTCTTTCAGCCCCTGCGAAGTTACAAAAGTGATCCGTCTGTTTCCTGCCTCTGCGAAAAAGAAAACGTCTTGAGATAGCTCCCGCAGGCTAAAAATCGGGTGATTTCAAACGTTCAAAATATTATTTGTATGGTACTCCTGATTTGAATGCCTTGTTTCTGCCCTTATCGGTGATTCCTCACATTCTATATCCCTTTACTATACCCTTATTTTCAAGGAAGCTAACGATATGATCTGAGGTGGTAGTTTCCTTGAGTTTTCCAATGTAAATCCAACCTCTTCTTACTGCCTCTTCCAGCTGATTTTCGTTGTCTTCTCCCGTTCCCACTACATTTTGAGTGCTTTCCTTCGTCTTACCTCTTTCAACTACTTCCGTCCTTGGAGTGTGACTTTCTTTTTCTTCTATCAAAGTCCTTCCTTCCTTCTTCTCGGTCGCTAAGCCCAATTCTTCTTCTGCCCAGTTTTCGGTGCTTTCGTCTCCATTTGCCAAGATAGTGATTTTTCCTGTCTCATTTCCTTTTTCGGTTCCTATTTTGCGGTTTCGGTTTCTTTTTTTTTTTCCTCTTAACTATTTATTCATGTATTGAGGATGAAGTGATCAAGGAAGCCGAAATATCGGTATATTTAAAAGGCCGTGACGATTTACGGTATTTTCGAAAAAAGTAAATAAAAGCATGAACCAAAGACCGTTTGGTAAAACAGGTTAAGTTACATATTAACTTATAGAGCTTTAAGGGAGATATAGCAGACCTCTCTCGCAACAACGGCTCAACAGTTATCGTGTGTTCTTTTGTTTATTGGAAAACAGAACACGAGTTTTTTTCGTATTTTTTATTTACAAAAATTAAAGTGAAACTGAAAAAAATTAAAATAATTTACATTTTCAATTATTGTTTTTGTTACAAATGAAAGACAAAAGAAGTGAAATCTGAGAAATAAAGTTATTTAAAAAAAATTCTTCACTGAGATATTTTAAATGAAATAAAACACAGATAGATAGACAAACAGACGGGCGACGAACAGAGAGCAGAGACAGACACACAAGTTAGATAAGAATTTATATATATATATATATATATATATATATATATATATATATACACTTATATATATTAATAAAATACAAATGACGGCTAAGAAGCCAGTCCATCTGGGTCCCATGGCTCTCATAGATCCAGATGTGACGTCATAGGTGGGCGTGGCAAGTTACGTCTTAAGTGGGAGCGGCAAGTGACGTCAGTATGACGTCATAAAAGGGTCTGGCTTAAAGTGTTACGTTATAAAGGGGCGTAAATTAAAGTATGACGTCATAAAGGGGTATGAGAACAATCTGAGTGTGCAAGATTAAATTGTGACGTCCTAATGTGTGACGTCATCAATTTGAATTGCACAAGTGCTGGAATGTAATTGAAGTTGGGTCGTGACGTAATAATTTGAAATACACACGTTCATACAAGTTTGTATATTTAATTGCGGGTAGGGGGACTTGAAATACACTAGTTCATATGCGTAACTTAAAGTGTGACGTCATAAATGTGCGTGACAGAAATATAAGAGTGCAAAGTTAAAGTGTGCCGTCATATATAACGTTATAACTTTGAAATGAACAAGTGCAGGAAATTGGAAAGGGGGAGATGTGATAATTTGAAATATACAACGTCATAAAAGTTTGTAATGGTAATTTAATTGTGGGGATGTGAATTTGAAATGCAAAAGTGCATGGATGTAAGTTGTAAGGGGGCTGACGTCATAATTTGAAATACATACATTCATACAAGTTTGCAATGGTAATTTAATTGATAACTACTTTTGGGGAATGGAAAGTTGGGTGTTGGGGTTTGAAAATTCACAAGTGTTAATTGAAATTGGAATGGGGGAATTATTGATGGCGTAAATGGTTTTACTTTAAGCTAATTACTGAGTAAATGATAAAAAATTAATCTAGCACACTTGTAAATTAAACACATACATTATTATTATTATTATTATTATTATTATTATTATTATTATTATTATTATTATTATTAGGATTACAAGTTAATACATTTTGAAGTAGCATTTAGTGAATTCATTATTGGTTGTACTTTATGTCTTACAGTATTACCAAAATTAAATTAATCAGAATATGACATTGTTATTATTATTATTATTATTATTATTATTATTATTATTATTATTATTATCATTATTTCAATTTAACATTTATTACATTCATTAGTGAATATACTAGAAGCCATACATTAATACCGCAAGTAGGATTTGGAGCAGTTCGTAATACCATAATTGAATCTGTCGGAGTTAAAAGGAATGAAGTCAAAATATGAAGTTTTGGGTTATGCAACAATTTGAACAACTGATGTCATGCGGATCGAACGGTGGAAGAAGGAACTAAGACTTTTAAATATTGTTTTGTCTTCTATAACATAAAAATATAATATTTGTGTTATTAATATAATATTATTTGCTTCTCATTAAAGGTGTCAAAAGTGACTTAATTCCTTTTAGCTCCGACCGATTCAATTGTAGTAGTTAAAAATACCACCTACTCAATGATGATATAGTTGTCGTGTAATGTGATTACACGTGCATAATCGCCATCTGCTATGTGCGCAAATATGATGCAACCTAGATAAATGACATCCGGCGATTGTTCGATGGGACAACTGCAGCGTGTTGTGTTACAAAAATATTGTATTGAATACTTGTGCACAATCGCTATCTGCTATGTGTACAAATATTATGCAAGGTTGCTAAATAGACATCCGGCGATTGTTCGATGATGCAATTGCTGAGTAATCATAAACATATGAAGAGTTCGCGGAAAAACGATGAATGTCACAGTTTTCTTAAGGTTGATGTCATTATCTAATATGGATCACTGCGAAATTCAATGATGT
Organism: Periplaneta americana; assembly: GCF_040183065.1. Taxonomy (NCBI): domain Eukaryota; kingdom Metazoa; phylum Arthropoda; class Insecta; order Blattodea; family Blattidae; genus Periplaneta; species Periplaneta americana. The sequence continues at coordinate 6,351,578 of NC_091125.1, read as the reverse complement.
TCTTATGAGACATGGTAAAAAGGAGAATTATCACGACGAATGCAGTAATCCTTTCCTTTATTTTCTATAGAAACAGCACCACATCCCGCAGTTATAGACTCAATGAGATCATTATTTAATCCTGAACAGAAATGTGACATTCATTGTTTTGCCCGTGAAGTCTTCACATGTTTTTGATTATGTAGCATAATGGCCATCTGCAGCGTGTTATGATACACAAATTTTGTATGACAATCTTGTGAATTGAACTTTTATTATTATTATTATTATTATTATTATTATTATTATTATTATTATTATTATTATTATTAGCCAGCTAGTTAGATTACTTGGTAAGGCATTCAATATACATAAAACATAATATATATAATTACAACAGACATAAAATAAAAGAAAAATGTTTTGATTTCAAGTGCATAATCGCTATCTGCTGTGTGCAAATATTATGCAAGTTTGCTTATTGACATCCGGCGATTGTTCGATGATGCAATTGCTGAGTAATGATAAAAAACATGTTATGATTATTATGTAGCCTAATGACCACTAGCAGCGTGTTATGTTACACAAATATTGTATGATGCAAATATTATGCAAGCTTGCTAATTGACATCCGGTGATTGTTCGATGATTTAATTGGTGACTAATTATATGTTTTTGATTATGTAGTATAATGGCCACCTGCAGCGTGATATGTTACACAAATATTGTATGATGCAAGTAGTATGCAGGCTTGTAATTGACATCCGGCGGTTCTTCGATGATGCAATTGCTGAGTAATTATAAAAAACATGTTTTTGGTTATGTAGCATAATGGCCACCTACAGCGTGTTTCCTTTAATATATTAAGGCTATGAAATTGGTATGTAGTAATAAATCAATATGGATTCCTGTTCGATGCTTACACGTTCGGGAGCCGGAGAATACTGGAACAAAATTTACAATATTGAAGAGTTAACACCTAGAAAACCATATTTAATAAAAAGCATGGAGAAGAAAAGAACTTTATACGGGACAACAATCCTTGCTAGAGGAATCTTCAGTTTTTTACCGCAGCGATTTAGCAGTATGTCGGACGCATTGTTCAATAAGGTGAATGATTTGTCACACATTGTTCTACTATACAAAGGACAGTTGGAGATAGGTAATGGGAAGAAAATGCACAAGTTGGAAGTTTCAGAAAGAGAAAGGTATCAATTAGTTTATTATATCAGTGTAAGTGTGAATGTATGAAGAATTATGTGTAATTGTTTCATATAGAAAGTAATCCGGGTTATAAATACATCGGTTAGAGATAATATGCCTGGATGATGTGGTGAATTATTCAGAAGTGTAATGAAAGAAGTATTGCAGTATAGAATAATTGGCATTGAACAAGTATAGACAGTGATCGGAGGGGGCAAGATGATGAATAATACTCTCGGATTTATACAACTATTACATTATCATATATTTTATAACACATATTTTATAAAAGATCTTTATCAAAGAACTTTGATACTGTAATAGAAGCCATAGCATTATAATGTCTCACAATATTTATTTTTTATTTTAATTTAGAATATTCTGTAGCCCCAGCCTCTGTCTGAGCTGAAAAAGAAGAAGAAGAAATAGCACGATTTGAATGCTCTAAGTGTACAGAACAGTGACCATCATGAAACGTGGTGAATGTTAAGCTTGATTATGAAGAATGTTTGAATTGTAATATTTTTTTTTTTTTTTTTTTTTTTTGGAAATAATGTTGGACTAATTTCTTCTATGTCTTAACCATCCATTCGCATCTCACATAACCAAAGGCTTGGGTTCGTTTAGACTTCCAAATTGGGAATGGGTTGTTAACCTATAACACTTTTCTTTCAAATATTAGTAACCCTTTCCCCATACTAAGAACTGGTGTATAGGTTTTGAAATATTAATAATCCTTAAAATTGGTGAATATGATGAGATTATTCTAGACATATGTCACAAGAATATACATTTCCAGTGGTAGCTTATTGATTTGGTGGTGAATTTGAAATACACAAGTTCATACATGTTTGTATAATGAATAGTATAAAACCTGAGGATATGAAAGCATGATTGTTTGTCATGGATAGTACAATTGTGAGCGTGTTAATGATTAATCTGAACCTAGTCATTGTGGGTTGGGGATGGGGGTGTCCTCGGTAAAGGAAAACAGTAACAAAATGAAATTATACAATGCAATGAGTATTCAAATATATTTTCAGTCAATGAATCCCAATTGTAATGATGTTTTCACCAAAATTGAAGTACTTTTACATTTTGGAAGGTGCACTCAACATTGTCTCTTCAGTGATAGAAGCAAATGCCATTTTTCAAAATATCTTTTTTAATGTAAATCAATTAGGACAATCCATTTCTTCCCAATTATACCCATAACTACAGTAATTAACATATACAATACGGTTAGTTTCACAGTGCCAAGTGAATGGGGTGGTTTCTACAGAAAACAGCATACTTGCTGCAAATTCCCGTGGAGACGGCGAGTTGTTTTAAAATGAAGTTGTTTGTCCCAGCTTCTTGGTAACCTTGTACATCAGTTATCATAATGGACGTCCTGAAACAAAATAAAAGCAGTATAGCATGATACCTAGTGTAAATTATATAATGTCACAGGAAAAAGTAACACATACTTACATTTTTTAACAAAACCACTCTTCCACGATAGACCACCTTGATATGCTGTCACCTCAATAATATGCAATCCATTAGTAGCTTAATTACAATTTTATTTAAAGCACCATATCCTCTAACGATGTGTTCCCAACTATTGACTACTCATTGCGAAATTGTAATGTATTATTCCACATTGCTATGATAAGTGTAAAAGCACTTTATACTTAATCAAAAAAGACACTTTGAACATTGTGTTCGAACTACGCTATAACATCCTTCTTCCGCGCATCTCTTCCGCCTTATGAAAGAGATATATTGAACTCAGTTATTTATACAATCCTATCGAGATTCTCTGCTGTTATATATAATCGGGGAACAAGCTAGTCGCACACCCGGTTTCTTTGTGATATTAATTGCAACTGATACGAAAATTATATTCTTGTGACACACATGCGAAAAGTTGTCGGAAATCGTAATCATGTGACATATATGCATCATCTTGTGACATAAATGCAACAACTTGTCGAAAATTGTAATCTTGTCATATATGTAACAACTTGTCGAAAATCGTATTTTTGTGACATATGTAACACTTGTCGAAAATCGTAATCTTGTGACATATATGCAACAACTTGTTGAAACTCATAATCTTGTGATATGTATGCAACAACTTGTCAAAATCGTAATCTTGTGACAAATGCAACAACTTGTCGAAAATCGTATTCTTGTGACATATATGGAACAACTTGTCGAAAATCTTAATATTGTGACATACTGTATATGCAAGAACTTGAAAATCGTAACGTTCTGACATATATGCATCAAACTTGTCGAAAATCGTAATCTTGTGACGTATATGCAATAACTTGTCGAAAATTGTATTGTTGTGACACATGCAACAATTTGTTAAAATCGTAATCTTGTGACATTTATGCAAGAATTTGTTGAATATTGTATTGTTGTGACATATATGCAACAACTTGTTGAAAATTGTAGGCTTGTGACGTATATGCACTTGTCGAAAATCGTAATCTTGTGACATATATGCAACGACATGTAGAAAATTGTATTCTCGTTGCATATATGCATCGACATGTCGAAAATCGTATTCTCGTTGCATATGTGCAACAACTTGTTTGTAATGAATTATGTAATATGGATTATGTAATGTATATATATATATATACATAGGATTCAAGTAGAGGGTACAGAAGAGTTTAAGCATAAATGTAGGTCTGTACCATTGTCATTGAGGGAACAGGCTGATGAGGTAATAAGCGATATGTTAAGGGATGGCGTGATAAAGATTTCAGAGTCCCTTTCGTGAATGAGTTTTGTTGGGTGAGAAGGCCGAATGGTAGTTTACGCATGGCTCGATGCACGTCGTATGAATTCGTTTTCAGTGCGGGACAATTTTGGCACAGAATATATTGACACATTATTAACAATAATGAGTGACTGTACTGGCAAATACTGTTAGACCCGAAATCACGCGAGTATACGGCGTTTTTACACGTTTTTTCGGGCATATATCAATATACCCGATGTCCCTTCGGAATAGCTGGCTCAGGCTGTGCTCCATTGGGAGCTCTTGACATAGTATTTGGGGATTCTACTAAAGATTTCTTGGCGCAGTATGTCTAAGATTTTTTTAATTTACGGCAGTGAAGTAGAGAAGCACGTAAAGGACATTGATTATGTATTAAGAAGGTTAAGAGATTGTGGTATGACCGTAAAGTTAGGTAAGACTGAGGTCTTTAAGAGAGAGCACGACTTCTTAGGATACGTGATTTCTGCTGAAGGAATACGATCCAATCGGGACAGAATGGAAAGTATTTTGAGAATACCATGTCTCCGTATCAAACAGCAAGTCAGCCGGTACATAGGTTTCTGGTAAATTGTGCAATGCGCATGGCTCTGTTAAGAGAACTATTTAAGAAACACCATATAGATAGGGTTCAGTGGAACAGGAGGCATTCGATCGTTCGAAGGCACCATTTTCTGAGTCTGCGATACTGGAAAAACCAAATGAGAGCATACCATATTAGATTTATACAGAAGCGGGCTTATGTCAAGTAGACAAGCTTAATGTAAAACATCGTGATTGCCACATCCTCCAGAGGGCTGTGCCGCACAGAAAACAACGCCTTCATAACTGAGATAGAGATAGCGGCTGCGTATTTTGCGTTGCAGAAGTTTAGACAGTGAGTCCTCAATATGAAAATCAAAATATTTACAGACCACTTCAGGTTAGGGTTCTTGTACCGGTGAAAACTGACCAATTAGAGAATATCTCGATATGTGCATGCGATACTGACGTACGATGTAACAATAACGCACATCCCAGGATCAGGAAATACATTCGGCGATTGTCTTTCACGCCTGAATTTCAAATCGGGACTTCCCGAATCCATTACAGCGCCTAAATATCAAACAACGGGAATGAAGATGCATGTTACCGGAAATAACTCAATGATTACAAAATTAAAGAGATTTCGGAATTGCAGGATTTCGAACCCCCCTCATTAAGTGCTTGAAAGACAAGGCATCAGAAATTTCTTTAGTAAAGGATGGAAAAGTGGGAGTGCGTTCTGGTGTACTGTATAAATTGCATGGAAGGGGGGAGCACAAATGGACAGTGTATGGAGGAAGAGTTGATAAACAGTTTTCATCTGTCGATGTGCCATTCAGGATTTGAGAGGGTGTCTCTCGTGACCGCTGATAAATTTTATGTTAAGCAATTGGGGCGAACAGTTAGCAAAGTGATTTCGTGTAGTGAATTGTGTCAGAAGGCCAAACCGCTGAATAATAAGTATGATAATGTGCCTGAAACTATATTGAGGGAAGCCAAGAATGAGTTAGAGGAAGTAAATGAGCATGGGCAAATGCCGACATCTACATTTGGTTACAAATATATTGTGACTTTTAATTCACAAAACAATGATGCTTTTATTCACAACATTAATGATATTCTATAATTGAATTTAAACCCTCCCGTCAACAATGGGATTTCCACTACACTGAGCAACACAGTATTCGTTACTGGTCTCCACAGACGACAATAACTATTCACTTGTACTAATGACAAAAAAAAGTATTGCTAATCTCAACTTATGTTCACAAAGCACTATTTACAAAACAAAACTGTCACTTCTTAGTTCATAGTTCGTTGCCTCGGCTAGTTCTTCTAGCTCATTCACTCAAGTTCACTGAATATCGAACCCAAGACTTCCAGGGACAGTCCTCTGAACTTCGAACTCAGGTCACCCAACTGCGGTCCACTGGACGTCCAACCAAAGACTCCGGATACGCCGCACTCGCCAGCATGCTACCAGAGTTGCGGACACACTCAAGTCGAACTACGATCTCGACGCTGGCTTCACTGCTACACAAGACTGAAAGCTTGCTGTCCAAAAACTGAAATCTGCCTAACTTCGAAGGCTGCTCGCTTTTTATTAGATAAACAAACACTTCGCGAACCTTCGACCCTCGAAGTTTCTGCTTCTACAAACTTCTGTTCGGGAGGTTTCGTTCCCTCATTCACATCGTAAGCGCAGAACCTGAAGCATTCCGTCCGCTTTCCTTCGTACCACACAGCAAATGCCCATGCACCAGATGCACGCGCAGCCTCCTCCGCCTTGCCGTCCGTCTCTAGCTCTCCCCTCCCTCTGTGGGAAGCGAGATCGACTCCGGGCTGTTCAATTGCTCCCTCATTAGGACTGTCCGTCAAGGGCAGTCCCTTGAAAAGCCGCTAGTCGGTCCAGACGCACCACCATCATCTTCCCTCGATGTGTCGCTGGATGTGGTACACCACGACATTCATCTTGCTCATCACGCGGTATGGTCCATCCCAGCCCCGCTGCAGCTTCGGTGAATCTCATTTGGCCAGGTAGGTCGATACAGCCACACCAAGTCGCCCTCCAGGAAACCTGCAGATTTGGCTAATCCTGTCGCTGGCCATCTTGAGGTGCTCTAGCCAGTTGATGGACTCAATTCAACTAATAGGTCAGTTCTGACACGTAGTCTGTCACTGACTGGTCGGTGCTAGATGGCGTACCAAATAACAGATCACAGGGCAGGCGCAGCCACTTTCGACGGTGTGATAACTGTTGTATCGTGGACTGAAACTCTCTAGGCAAAGAGGAATAGTGGGAGTCTGGCATCCCAGTTTAGATGATGTTTGGACATCACCTTCCGCAGGTGCTCTTCCAGGTGCTTGATATAGCGTTCCGCCATGCCGTCGGACTGTAGGTGGAAGGTAGTGGTCCTGGTTTTATGCAATCCCAGACGCTCGAAAAATTCTCCCATCATGTGTGATTTGAACTGACGAATGTCAGCGGACTCTTTTAAATAAGTACAAGTTCCAAGATAGCCTTTAGAAATATATACATATATATATATATATATATATATATATATATATATATATATATATATATATACATACATATAAATGAAAAAGAAAGATATTATCACCAATGGTGAAAATTCTGTTATAATCCTCGGCAGGCAAGTCTCGGAATCAGGTAGCAAACGTCTTCCTCAATCCATCATGTAGCCATAATCAAAGAATTCCAATTCCCCGGAGCCAGGGCACGCCTATGCGTAGTTTATCACCATCACAGGTCGGCGGCATCAAACTCCAGCTGTAGATGTCTCCCCGCAGACCGAGGTGTAAGTTACTCGTTCGAAGGCCGCTGCTTAACTAACTCCAGCCCCCTATGGTTCATTCTCAACTACCCCCTCGAGCGTCGATCGCAGTGAGAGCTCCTTCGCGTGCACCGTTCCGCCGGGAAACGGACCCTCGATATAGAAAAATAATTTTTAACAAAAACACCAATGACACTGAAATCCCAAACCACGTGATAAACTCGCTCCTTAAACATAAAAATACAATCAGACACAAAATGGCGGAAAGGACAACACCATCTATTGAAAAGGAAAAGTAAACTAAGAGCAGGAAGTAGCGTAAATAAGGAATAAGTAGTGGTAGTAGAAGAGTTTAAGAAGGGCACGTCAGCTACTATGGTTATTTGTGCCATTATCTAAAATTCTTAATATAACAAAGGCATAAATAATATAACAATCGGAGTGCTAAACGAATTAAAAAGCGTTGTCACGGTAAAACGGCACACACAAATGCAGTATACATAAGGTGATTTCTACATAATCATAAAAGTGAACAATACTACGACTCTAGGTGGTATTCAAAACGAACAAATAACACAGTAAAACTAAGGCCACCAGAGATAAATTGTGTATCACATTTTACAAACAATAACATTTTTATAAAATATTCGAATGTATAAAGTCCGAAATGTCAACAATATAAAATCAAATATAAAACAACAAATGTACTAGCCTCCGGATGTCAAGGGTCCGAAGGATAAGTAAAACGGGTGAATAAAATACTAAATGACCTTATCCAAACCGGTATTCGATAAAAAAAATCAGAAACGCATTTTTACAATTAAAATCACTTCGAAGAGCGTCACGTAGTGTCGGCCGAATTCCATATTGCCGGCGGACACAATCATAATTTCTGCAACGCAATAAAAAATGTTCCACCGTAAGTGGAAAACGGCACGCATTACACTCCGGCTGAGGTTCGCCACGAAGGAGATGGCCATGTGTCATACGACAGTGGCCAATCCTGAACCGTGTGACTAAAACCTCGTAGTGTCGTAATGCTCTTGTACACGAATCCCAAACTCGAACAGTATTCTTTATATTTCGTAATTTGTTTCTCTTTTGTGCAGACCATTCTCCTTCCAACTGCCACCATATTTTATATTTCAAGTAGTTTCGAATGCCCTGCCACCTATAGCGCCAATATACCTGAGAGCCATTCATTATACCAGTCCCGGATGCAGCATCCGCGGCCTCATTTCCTGGAACCTCTACATGACCAAGAATCCACACTACTCCAATCTCATAATCAGAGCTGAGTAGTGTGGAAGAGCTCCTGAGTTCTTAAGACAAGCGGATCATCACAATTAATAGACTGCAAGGACTGGATGGAACTTAAGGTGTCGGAACAGATAAGGTATCCGTTTGATGTTGCCTAATTAAAAACAATAAAGCTCTGTAGAAAGCATAGCGTTCAGCAGTAAAAACACTAGTATATTGGCTTAGTCTGTATTTAAATATCTCTCCATTTGTAACGAAGGAACAACCAACACAGTTTTTTTATCCGGGATCCGTCAGTAAACACTAATCAATAATTTGGATATTGTGATAAAAGTTCACTAAAACGAAGTCTATAAACAAAACCTGGTGTAAAATATCAAACATGGGACGTCGCATAATCCACGGTAGAGAGGAGGTATACTCCAGTGTGCGAACTGATGGTAGTTGTATATTCAGCTCAGAGAGCAGTTCATGAAACCGCACACCTGCTGGACGAAGTCTCCGTGGATTTTGACTGCACCGACCGTAAAGAGACGAATGATGGAAAGAGTCGTAAGAATTGTGCTCAGGCTGCGAGTGGAGTTTAATAGCATATGAGCACAACAAGACATTACGTCGCCGATACAGTGATGGTTCTCCTGATTCACAAGAAAGTATTGCTATCCGACAGGTTCGGAAGGCCCTTGTTGAAAGCTGTGTCCCATAGTGATAGATAGTTTCTGAAAGACGTAATTCAGATTTGATCATATAAGAACTCGGTACAGGTATAAAAGCCCTGTATGGTCTGCATCCCAGCGAACCCCTGACAAAAAGCATAAAATATTTAAGGATATTTCGCAACACCTTCTTAAATCACGTATATGCGCTTCCCACGTTAATTTATAATAAAAGATAAGGCCCAAAAATCTCGCAGTGTCTGTATATTGCAACTCCACTCCATTGAGACGCAGTTCAGGATGTGGATGTAGTCCATGTTGGTTGTAAAATTGGACACACTGCGTCTTCTGAGTGGAGAATTTAAAGCCATTGCGAACAGCTCATTCTGATACTACGTTGATGACCAGCAGCAAACGTCGACCGATGGATGGAAGATATCGGGAGCTGTAACATAAACCGAAGTCATCAACGTATAAGAGAGAAGTTACTCGGCCACCCACACTGTGGGCAATTCCATTGATCGCAATGCAGAATAAAAGAACGCTTAATACAGAACCCTGCGGAACACCGTTGTCTTGGAGATGTTCGTTAGAAAATGTGGTGCCTACTCGAACACGGAAATAATGCTCAGCCATGAACTTCGCAATAATCGTTGGTATAATGCCACGAAATTCAATCACGCAGAGTATGCAGAATGCCATACCGCCATGTGGTATCCTAAGCCATTTCCAGATCAAAGAAGACCGTCTCCAGATGTTCCTTCTTGAGGAAAGCATCTCTAATGGCGGTCTCTAGCCGAACAAGATAGTCAGCGGTGGATCTGTGCTTCCGAAAACCACATTGGGTGTTCGATAATCGGTTTTCCGATTAGAGTACCAACATCAGGCGTTTATTTATCATTCTTTTCATAACCTTGCATACGCAGCTGGAGAGAGAAATGGGTCTGTAGCTTCCAGACAAAGAAGGATCCTTTCCCGGTTTCTGGACGGGGATTAGAATGGCGGAACGCCAAGTAGATGGAAAGGCCCTCTTAGTCCAGATTCTGTTGTACATTGCCAGAAGAAAGGATATAACAGCTGGCGGAAGATGGCGAAACTTAAGATTATGGATGTTATCAGGACCGGGTGAAGTGTCAGGGGATGTGTCTAATGCCGCCTCCCGCTCCTCGGATGTGAACGGTGTATTGTAATACTCTGTGATATCTGATATAAAGTTGACGTTTAGTTTTTCCGCAGCATATTTAATTTTTAGAAATTCCGGGAAAAAATTATTTTAGATCCTAATCTGTTCAAACGAGGTAGCGAATATTTCTGCAATTTCTATGAAATTCCGAAAACATTTTGTTTAAATTGTGAATTACTGTATATTATATTAAATTGACACAAGACACACACTTACTTCACTATTCACAAAATACTACTGAATAAATGAACTCGAACGCCAAGACGCCACTGAGAGACCACTAATTGGGTTTGCAAAAGTGTGTTCTAGAAGGGCCAAGGGAGAAGGAGGGAAGGGAATTCCAAGAATTCTACAAATGAAAACCTTTTCCCCCTTACATCTGTTGACACTCGATTGACAAGGACCGCAGACAAGGACAGTAGAAATCACGCCAAAATAACCTTCATGCACTGTAGATCCATAGCGGTGTTCGTCATAAGAACACCAGTCACTGTTTTTTTAGGTTCTTTCGTTCTCTTCTTTTTAATGCAGAGAGAAGGGGAGAGCGAAGAGGCCATTTTGAAACTAGCCGCCAATAAGGAACCATCGGCGACAGCATGCCATCGGGCGTGCATAAGAAAAAGACACCTAAAAAGTCTTCTCTGTCTGTGCCGGCCATGGGGAATACGCCTAAAGCCCGATCCCAGCAACTCACTTCACGCAATTTACTTTTCAACTGGTCATTACACACTTAACGGCAAGTCCTACACCAGAGGCGTGTCCCAGCTTTATGCCGTTAACACGGGAATAACCGCCCGTGGCTCCCCACTCTACACTACACAATCGCCGGACTACTCGGCTGGCTCCGACCCACCCACCAAAGCTGGAGCAATCCGAGACAGTATGCAGTTTCAGGGGACTAGTGGATAATTACATTGCGACACCCATACCCCAGCGGTAACAAGTCGGAGCGATATATCCGCCCCGGCGAACAGAGACCGGGACGTCTAAATCCCCCCGGGCCACCATTGGAGCTCTACGTGAGTGTACATGACTACTGGTCCGTGCTCCGCACCTAGACTTGCATATAGGGGCTGAATGAAGGTTCCAGTATTGGATCGTTGCTGGTAGCCCTGTCGGGCCACAGAAGTCGGAAGTCGAGCTCGAAACCATGGGACAGGACTACGGAACTAGGAAAGAGTTAGTGGGGTTTAAAGAGGGAGCGTCAGCGACTATGGCTATTTGCGCCCTTATCTAAAATTCTTTACATAACAAAGACATAATACAATAATCAGAATGCGTAAAAGAACTAAAAAAATAGCCACGAATAAAACGAGGTTCACAAATGCAGTTTCAACAGGATGATGCATAAAATATTAAAAAAATTTCAGACATTAACTAGTATTTAAAAAGAGACGATAAAATAATTAAACAAATGCTAACATAAATAAATTATCTCGCGTAGTTCTAAGATACTCGGATGTAAAAGGTCCAATTGTCAAGTTTGTTCAAAAACTTATATACTAAATAACAAATGTAACCTCTGGATCTAAAGGGTCCGGAGGACAGGAAAAAGGGGCAATAAAAATCTAAATCAGACTGTCAAGTCCAGTACTCGATAAAAATCTCAGAACTGAATTTGTACAATTAATATAATTTGCAACAGCATCACGTAGAGTCGGCCGAATTCCATATTGCCGACGGACACGGTCATATTTTCCACAATGCAATAAAAATGTTCCACCGTAAGTGTACATTGCACAGATCACACTCCGGCTGAAGCTCGCCACGTAGCATGTCTCAGATGACAGTGGCCAATCCTCAACCGGGTGAGTAAAACTTCTTGTGTCGTGACGCTCTTGTGGACGAATCCCAAACTCGAAAAGTATTCTTTATTCTTGTTTTCCTCTTGTGCAGACCATTCTCCTTCCCATTGCCACCATATTCTATATTTCAAATGATTTTGTAAGACTTGCTACCTCTCGCGCCAATATACCAGAGCGCCATTCGTAGCACCATCTTTGGCAGTAGCATATGGAGCCTCATTTCCAGGAATTCCGACATTGCCAGGAATCCAAACTACTTCAAATTCGTAGTCAGAGCATAGGAGTGTGTGGAACAGCTGCTGACTTCTTAACACAAGGGGATCATCTGAATAGAGAGACTGAAAAAGAATGAATGACACTTAAAGAGTCGGATCAGATTAGATATCTGCCCAGAGGTTGCCGAATTAAAATCAATAAAACTCTGTAAAAAGCATGTAAGTCTGCAATAAAAACACTGGTATATTGGCTCAGTTTATATTTAAATATTTGTGCATTTGCAACGAAGGAGCAACAAACACAACCATTTTACTCGGGATACGTAAGTAAAAAACTGAATAATAATTTGAAAAACATGATGAAAGTTCACTAAAACGAAGTCTATAAACGAAAGCTAGTGTAAAATTCTTAAAACTTTGGCTCAGGCTTACATCAAACATGGGACGTCGCATAATCCACGGTGGGGTGGTGGTATATTCCAGTGTGAGAACGGATGGTAGATGGACTTCGGGCTCAGAGAGCAGTTCACGGAATCGTACGCTTGCTGCACAAGGTCTCCCTGGATTTTTACTCTGTCGGCCGTAAAAAGACGAATGATGGCTAGAGTCGAAAGAAATGTGCTCAGGCTGTGAGCGGAGCTTTACCGCATATGAGCAGAACAGGACATTGCGTCGCCGATACAGTGATGGTTCCCCCGCTCCACAATACAGGCTCTATGTCCGGCTCGTTCGGAGGGCACCTGTATCGAGTCGTATCCCACGATGATTGATAGTGTCTAAGAGACGTAGCTTGGATTTATTTGCTGAACCATAGATAAATCTGCCATAATCCAGCTTTCAACGGATAAGGGAACAATAAATTCGTAAAAGCACTATGCGGTCTGCAACCCAGCGAACCTCTAACAAAAATAGTAAAATGTTTAACGATTTTTCACAAAGCCTTCTCAAATCACGGATATGCGCCTCCCACGTTAATTTATAATCAAAAGTAAAGCCATAAAACTTCGCAGTGTCTGTATATTGCAACTCCACTCCTTTAAGACGGAGTTCAGGATGTGGGTGGAGTCCACGTTGGTTGTAGAAGTGGACACACTGCGTCTTTTGAGTGGAGAATTTAAAGCCATTGTCGGCAGACCATTGCGACAGCAGGTTGATGAGGAGTCGCAACTGTCGAACGATAGATGGAAGGTCTCGGGAACTGTAATATAGACTGAAGTCATCAACGAACAAGAGAGAGGATAATCTGTCACCAGCACAGTGGGCAATTTCATTGATCGCAATGTAGAAGAGAAGAACGCTTAATACAGACCAATGCGGAATGCTGTTTTCTTGAAGATGTTCATTAGAAAATGTGGTGCCTATTAGAACTCGGAAATACCGCTGTGCCTTGAACTTCGCAACAAACGATGGGAGACTGTCAAGAAGTCCCCAATTATGGAGAGTTTGCAGAATACCATACCGCTATCAGGTATCGTAAGATTTCTCTAGATCAAAGAACACCGCTACAAGATGCTCCTTCTTGAGGAAAGCATCTCTAATGGCGGTCACCAGCCTAACAAGGTAGCCTGCGGCGGATCTCTGCTTACGAAAACTGCATTGGATATTAGATAATAGGTTTTCCGATTCGAGTATCCGCATAAGGCCTTTACTTATCATCATTTCCATAACCTTGCATACGCAGCTGGTTAGACAAATTGGCCTATTCCTGCCAGGTAAAGGATCCTTTCCATGTTTCTGCACAGGGATTACAATGGCGGAACGCCAAGGATTTGGAAATATACCCTCCGTCCAGATTGTGTTATATATTGATAGAAGAAAGAATTTTCCAGCCGGCGGAAGATGGCGAAGCATGCGGGTATGGAAGCAATCAGGGCCAGTGGAGGTGTCAGGGGACGTGTCTAGTGCCGCCTCCAGCTCCACGGATGTGAACGGTGCATTGTAGAGTTCAGTGTTATCTGATATTAAGTTCAGGGTTAATTTTTCAGCAGTATTCTTGATGTTTAGTAATTCCGGGTCATAACTGTTTGAACTGCTTATGTCTGGAAAAGAGGTAGCAAATATTTCAGCAATTTCTATGGTCCTGGTGGTCGTTACTCCATTGTTTAATATTCCCGGAATTACAGACAAAGGTTTTCCTATTATTCGACGGATTTTGTCTCATTCGATGTTAGATGGGACGTTCTTTTTCATTGAATTGACGTAGTTTGTCCAGGACGTCTTCTTAGCATCGCATACAGTGCGACGAGCTTTGGCTCGAAGACGTTTAAACTGGACAAAATATTCTTGGATCGGATGGCGCTCAAATTGACGTAAGGCACGTCTGCGGTCTCGGATTGCATCTCTGCAGGCATCCGTCCACCACGGGACAGAGAAGCGTTTTGGCGTGCTGGACGACCGGGGATAGATAAATCCGCAGATTTATAACGACATATAAGAAATGTTCCAATACGGAGTCCACACTTTCTTGTCGGTTATCATCGAATGTTATGAACTCCGAAAATCCGACCCAGTCCGCCTTTTTAATAACCCAGTTTGGAGATTGAGATTCCGCAGGACGTAAAGCGGACAGACGCATTCGAATGGGATAGTGGTCACTATCATGTAGGTCGTGAATCACAGACTATTCGAAATGCGTGGACAAAACGAATGGAGATATCTATCATTGAATATGTACCGTAAGCCAAGGAGAGATGTGTTGCTTCCCCTCAATTCAGGGTAACATGGTTTAGACGGGTACATACTTCTGCTATTTTATTTCCGCTGTCATCATCGGAATTTGAGCCGCATGATTGATGGGATGTATTAAAATCCCCCACTACCAGACATGGAGCAGGTACCTGCGAGAGAATGTTTTCAATTTCATGCACTGTGAGAGGTGTGTTTAGGTGCATATAAACGGAGACTATTGAGAACAGTATCGAAGTTATATCGACTCAAGTGACTATGCATTGATGTGGGCTAATGATGTTGATAACAGAGGAAAAGGTACTTTGCCGGAATAGGAGGACAAAACTTCCGTCGGCACGAATACCGGCAAGGCGATCGTACCGGTCAACGTAGTATCCCGAGATACTCAGGGAGTTTTCGGGCAGAGTGTGTGTCTCCTGGAGACAAAATAGCAGGGTTTTCCTGATAGATCTATTGCTGTAGTTCTGTATATGTGCTGCGTACACCGTTCGCATTCCACTGTACAATATCAGTCATCAAGAGGAGCTACGTATATCATATTGGTGACTTAACAGCGGATCTTCTTTTCTTTTCCTTTCTATGGGAAGATGCTTTTGCCTGGGACTGCTCTTTCTTCGGCTCTGACGACTCACTTGCAATTGGGCGCACTCCTGATCGTGATCTTGATCCAGGACTTGATCGAAAACGTGATCCCAACCTGCCTCCCGAACTAGGAGTGCGACGTTCTGGTGTTCTACTAGGCCTACAATCCTGCCCTGCTGTGATAGCAACGATTTTCTTAGGGACGTAGGGCCTGATGTCAAGTCCACAAGTGTCGTCTGACTCAGCAGTCTGAGTAGCAGCGTCTACATATGTCTGGGTTGCGATCTCAATTCGCTTCCCAGGAATGGTTGTAAGAGATGGCGTTTGGGTGGTGGCATCGAGTCCCTCTGTTGCTTTCTGCAGTACAGACAAGTATGACTTTTCCGTTGATTTTTTTTCTTTATCTAAAATACCCTTACGTGCCTCAAAGAAGCTAATATTTTCCCGGACTCGAAGCTGTTGAATCGCCTTTTCCAGCATATATTTCGGGCAGTTGTTAGAATTAGAATCGTGGCCCCAGAAAAAATCACACAGTGCTCGGCGCCGGTAGATGGGGAATCCCCATGGTCAGCACCGCCGCACTTTGCACAGAAGATATTATACAACGTTTATGCGTATGTCCGAACCGTTGGCACCTAAAGCACAGCATTGGGTTCGGAACATACGCACGGACATCGACGCGCTCATAGCCGACATAAGATATGTTCTAGCAAAAGAGACGTCTCAAAAGTGAGAAAGACTGTGCTTAGGGGTTCAATCCGTTTGTCCCGCTTCCGTAGTAAACGGTAAGCCTTGGACACGGACAGTTCCGCCAGCTCTAGTTGGATCTCTTCATCTGACAAACCATCTAGAGAATCTGTATGTACAATTCTTCGCGTGGTGTTGAGAGAGGAGTGACGTTCAACTCTCATGGGATATGACCACAGCCACTTTGCTTTCAACAACGACTCACTCTGTTTTGCAGAGTCAGTCTCAAGGAGGAGACTACCAATGCGGAGTCGAGTTGCATTACTGACCTTCGAAACGAATCCACCGAGCGTTGGTAGAATGGACTAATGTTTTTCACAGTTTTTTCGGTAAACTTTGGTGGCGCAACTTTTACAGTAACATTCTCAGAGTCCAATTCCTAAGCAATTTTCGTCATATGACCACCAGCCGTACTTTCTCCTGTTTTCTGTTTCTTGTTAGTTTTTCCTGAGGGAGGTGAAGAGGAGCGAGAGGACATTTTGAACTGCCCCACCCTACGGAACCGTCGGCGTAAGCCAGCCACCGGGGGGGGGGGGACGGAAGAAAAAGACACCTAACATTCTTCTCGGTCTGTGCTGGCCGTGGGGACCCCCCACAGCCCGATCCCAAGCAACCCACTTCACGCAAGTAACCCTTCAAACTGGTCATTTCAAACCTAAAGGCAAGTTCTGCACCAGAGTCGTGTCGCACTTTTATGCCCCTACCACGGGAATAACCGCATGTGGCTCCCCACTCTATACTACACAATCGCCGGACTACTCGGCTAGCTCCGACCCACCCACCAAAGCCGGAGCAATCCGAGATAGCACGCTGCTTCAGGGTGCTTGTGGTTGATTACACTGCGACACCCTAGATCATATATGTAGCAGAAATGTCGGGCTCGTAGGCTTTGAGATTAACAATTTTTGTCAGGTTTACTACGCTGCCATCTAGTTGTTACATAACGAGTCACGTCATAATTCCCATTTGAATTGCATTAGCGACCGTGCTGACATCTCGTGTTCGTTTACGGCGGACGGGTGGCGATTCTGGCGGTTGTTCTCTTCAAAGTGCTGCCGATTTTAACATAGCGAGGAGTTATCTGTTACATATATGATCCAGGGCGACACCCGTAAGTCAGCGGTAACACGCCAGAGCGATATATACGCCCCAGCGAGCAGAGTCGTTCACCGGGGCGTCTAAATCGCCCTGGGCCCTCATTGGGGCTCTACGTGAATGTACTTGACGTCTGGTCCGGGCTCGGCACCTAAACTTGCATATAGGGGCAGTATGAAGGGTCCACTATTGCTTCGTTGCTGGGTGCCCTGTCGGGCCGCACAATTTGAAAGTCGCGCTCGAAACCATGGGACAGGACCACGGAGGTAGGAAAGATCCCCGCTGGTGAGACGGGAGTTATAAACCTAAGAACCTTAGAATGAATATAATGAACTAGAAGAGGAAGAATAATGAAGCCTTACCAGGCATTAACAAATCCCGTCATGTAGGCGAACGTGGCAAAAATATAAGAGCGGGGTTGGAGAGGTGAAAAATGGCTGTGATGCTGTGGTGGGCGTTCCGCATGCAATGGTGGCCGGCGAGGAGAAATACAGCGATGAAAAAGATTAGAGAATTAAAAGGGCTGGGTGGTGATAAGCCGATTAATGTCGGAAAAGAAAAGCACGAGAGCCACCATTGCATCCCCCGGTCACCAGCTTGGCGGAACCCACCTCGACCGGTGGAATAAGAAAGAAAATCAATAGAAAACACAGGGTGCCGAAAATTAAACGGCACAGACTCCCCCCCCCAAACCTGCGCAGTATCTCAACAGCGCCGACGCCTCAACCAAGATTACAGCGTGGACTTTGCGAGCAAGAAAAAAAGAGAGAGAAACACAGACAGGTCCAACAATATGCGGGGGAAACTCCCAGCGCACACTCAACAGTGGCTAAATCCAGACGGCCTCACGTAAATGGCCTAGATCGATTGTGTCCGCGGGTGGATTTTTTTATTTTATTTTAGTTGGTTATTTAACGACGCTGTATCAACTACTAGGTTATTTAGCGTCGATGAGATTGGTGATAGCGAGATGATATTTGGCGAGATGAGGCCGAGGATTCGCCATAGATTACCTTGTATTCACATTAAGGTTGGGGAAAACCTCGGAAACACCCAACCAGGTAATCAGCCCAAGCGGGGATCGAACCCGCACCCGAACGCAACTTCAGACCGGCAGGCAGGCGCCTTAACCGACTGAGCCACGCCGGTGGCTCCGCGGGTGGAGCCGGGAACCTACCGTACTCCCTCGGGACACACTAGACCTTTGGGCGTAACATCACTCCGTCGTAGCCACCCGAAACAACAAATCGCCACCGATCCTCGAACCTCTCGGATATAAGCACAGCTCGCTTCTACAAACGGCGCAATCAGGCATCATACCTACACACATACTGCGACACAAAAAAAAGGAAGAAGGAGAGAAAAAGAAGAAAAGAAAGGAAAATAGAAAGGAGCAACAAAGAAATAAATAAGGAGAATAAAATATATATATATATATATATATATATATATATATATATATATATATATATATATATATAAGGAGCGAGAAAGAAAATGAATACATAACTCCGCGAGTGAACCACCATAAGAAGGATTAACACGACCTAGGGTAGTACTTAAATATGAACCTGAAGTAAACTACATACATATTAGTTAGTTAGTTAGTGGGGTTTAAAGAGGGCGTGTCAGCATCTATGGCTATTTGCGCCCTTATCTAAAATTCTTTACACAACAGAAACTATACAATAATCAGAATGCTTAAAGAACTAAAAAACGTTGTCACGATTAAAACGAGGTACACAAATGCAGTTTCAACAGGGTGATGCATAAAACATTATAAAAATCTGACCTTAACTAATACTTAAAAAGAGATAAAATAACAATACAAATGCTTCCATAAATAAATTATCTGGCGTATTTCTAAAATACTCGGATGCAAAAGGTCCGAATGTCAAGTTTGTTAAAAAACTTATATACTAAATAACAAGTGTAACCTCCGGATGTAAAGGGTCCGGAGGATAATTAAAACGGGTCAAAAACTAAATCACCCTGTCAAGTCCAGTACTCGATAAAAATCTCAGGACTGCATTTGTACAATTAAAATCATTTCCAAGAGCGTCACGATGAGTTGGCCGAATTCCATATTGCCGACGGACACGGTCATATTTTCTACAATGTAATAAAAAATGTTCCACCATAAGTGGAACATGGCATAGATCACACTCCGGCTGAAGCTGGCCACGTAGCAGATGGCCATGTGTCAGATAACAGTGGCCAATCCTCAACCGGGTGAGTAAAACTTCTTCGTGCCGTGACGCTCTTGTGGACGAATCCCAAACTCGGACAGTATTCTTTATTCTTCGTAATTTGTTTTCCTCTTGTGCAGACCATTCTCCTTCCCATTGCCACCATATTCCACATTTCAAATAATTTTGTAAGTCTTGCCACCCCTCGCGCCAATATACCAGAGTGCCATTCGTGGCACCATCTTTGGCTGCAGCATCTGCGGCCTCATTCCCACGAATACCGACATGGCCAGGAATCCACACTACTCCAATCTCGCAATCAGAGCTTAGGAGTGTGTGGAACAGCTGCTGAGTTCTTAACACAAGGGGATCCTCTGAATAGAGACACTGCAAAGACTGAATGGCACTTAAAGAGTCGGAGCAGATTAGGTATCTGCCCCGAGGTTGTCGAATTAAAAACAATAAAACTCTGTAAAAAGCATATAATTCTGCAGTAAAAACACTGGTATATTCGCTCAGTTTATATTTAATTATCTCTCCTTTTGCAACGAAGGAGCAACCAACACAATCATTTACTCGGGATCCGTCAGTATAAACTAAAGAATAATTTGGATATCGGGATAAAAGTTCACTAAAACGAAGTCTATAAACAAAAGCTGGTGTAAAATTCTTAAAACTTTGGCTCAGGCTTACATCAAACATGGGGCGTCGCATAATCCACGGTGGAGTGGTGGTGTATTCTAGTGTGCGAACGGATGGTAGATCGACGTCGAGCTCAGAGAGCAGTTCACGGAATCGCACACCTGCTGGACGAGGTCTCCGTGGATTTTCACTGTATCGGCCGTAAAGAGACGAATGATGGAAAGAGTCGAAAGAATTGTGCTCAGGCTGCGAGCGGAGTTTAACCGCAAATGAGCACAACAGGACATTACGTCGCCGATACAGTGATGGTTCCCCCGCTTCACAATACAGGCTCGCAATCCGACTCGTTCGGAAGGCACCTGTAGCGAGTCGTATCCCATGATGATGGATATTGTCTAAGAAACGTAGCTTAGATTTATTTGCTGAGCCATAGATAAAACAGCCATAATCCAGCTTTGAACGGATAAGAGAACGATATAGACGTAAATGCACTAGGCGGTCTGCACCCCAGCGAACCGCTGACAAAAGGCGTAAAATGTTTAAAGATTTTTCACAACGCCTTCTCAAATCACGGATATGCGCTCCCACGTTAATTTATAATCATAGATAAGGCCCAAAAACCTCGCAGTGTCTGTATATTGCAAATCCACTCCATTAAGACGCAGTTCAGGATGTGGATGGAGTACACGTTGGTTGTAGAAGTGGACACACTGCGTCTTTTGAGTGGAGAATTTAAAGCCATTGCGAAGAGACCACTCCGATAGCACATTGATGACCAGTTGCAACTTTCGACCGATAGATGGGAGGTATCGGGAACTGTAATATAGACTGAAGTCATCAACGTACAAGAGAGAAGATACTCGGTTACCTACACAGTGGGCAATGCCCTTGATCGCAATGCAGAAAAGAAGTACACTTAATACAGACCCCTGCGGAACGCCATTTTCTTGAAGATGTTCGTTAGAAAGTGTGGTGCCTACTCGAACTCGGAAATACCGCTCTGCCATGAACTTCGCAATAAACGTTGGCAGACTGCCACGAAGTCCCCAGTCATACAGGGTTTGCAGAATTCCAAAACGCCACGTGGTATCGTAAGCCTTTTCTAGATCAAAGAAGACCGCCACAAGATGTTCCTTCTTGAGGAAAGTATCTCTAATGGCGGTCTCCAGCCGAACAAGATGGTCTGCGGCGGATCTGCGCTTGCGAAAACCACATTGGATGTTAGATAATCGGTTTCCCGATTCGAGTACCCACATCAGGCGTTGGTTATTATCTTTTCCATAAGCTTGCACACACAGTTCGTGAGACAGATTGGCCTGTAATTGCCAGGTAAAGAAGGGTCCTTTCCCGGTTTCTGGACTGGAATTACAGTGGCAGAACGCCAAGCAGATGGAAATACACCCTCAGTCCAGATTCTATTGTACATACACAGAAGAAAGGATTTTCCAGCTGGTGGAAGATGACGAAGCATGCGGTTATGGATGTTATCAGGGCCAGGAGAGGTGTCAAGGGATGTGTCTAGTGCCGCCTCCAGCTCCTCGGGTGTGAACGGTACATTGTAGTCTTCAGTGTTGTCAGATTGAAAATTTAGGTTTCGTTTTTCTGCAGTATCTTTGATTTTCAGAAATTCCGGGTCGTAATTATTTGAGCTGCTTATTTGTGAAAATGTGGTAGCAAATATTTCAGCAATGTCTATTGGACTGGTGGTCGTTACTCCATTGTTTAGAAGCACGGAATTACAGAACTACGTTTCCCCATTACTCGACGGACTTTGTCCCATATGGTGTTAGCTGGGACGTTGTGTTTCAATGAACTGACGTAATTTGTCCAGGACGTCTTCTTAGCATCGCACACAATGCGACGAGCTTTGGCTCGAAGACGTTTAAACTGGAAAAATATTCTTGGGTCGGATGGCGCTCAAATATGCGTAAAGCACGTTTGCGGTCACGGATTGCATCTCTGCCGGCAGCCGTCCACCAGGGGACAGAGAAGCGTTTTGGCCTGCAGGACGACCGGGGGATAGATAATTCCGCTGACTTTATAACCACATTTGAGAAATGGTGTACTACGGAGTCCACATTTTCATGTCCGTTATCATCGAATGATATGGACTCCGAAAATCCAACCCAGTCCGCCTTTTTAAGAACCCAGTTTGGAGATCGATATTCCGCCGGACCTAAAGCGGACATATGCATTCGAATTGGATAGTGGTCACTACCATGTAGGTCGTGAATCACAGACTACTCGAAATGCATGGACAAAACTGGGCTACAAATGGAGATATCTATCATGGAGTATGTACCGTAAGCTAAGGAGAGATGTGTTGCTTCCCCCGAATTCAGGGTAACAAGATTTAGACGGGTACATACCTCTGCTATTTTATTTCCTCTGTCATCATCGGAATTTGAGCCCCATGAGTGGTGGGATGCATTAAAATCCCCCACTACCAGATATGGAGCAGGTACCTGCGAGAAAATGTCTTCAATATCATGCACTGTGAAAGGTGTGTCTGGGGGTATATATACAGAGAGTATTGAGAACTGGATGGAAGGTAGAGTGACTCGAGCGGCTATGCATTGATGTGGGCTGTTGATGTTGATAACAGAGGAAAAGATACTTTGGCGGAATAAGAGAGCACAACCTCCGTTGGCACGAATACCGGCAAGGTGATCGTACCGGTGAACGTAGTATCCCGAGATACTTAGGGAGTTTTCGGGCCTAAGGTGTGTCTCCTGGAGACATAAAATAGCAGGGTTTTCATGATAGATCAATTGCTGTAGTTCTGTATATCTGCTGCGTACACCGTTCACATTCCACTGTACAATATCAGTCATCAAGAGGAGTTATATCATGATGGTGGCTTAACAGGGGATCTTCTCTTCTTTTCCTTTCTATGGGAAGATGCTTTTGCCTGCGACTGCTTTGTCTTCGACTCCGGCGACTCACTTGCAGTTCGTCGCACTCCTGATCGCGATCTTGATCGAGGACGTGATCGAGAACGTGATCACGGCCTGCCACCCGAACTAGGAGTGCGACGTTCTGGTGTTCTACTAGGCCTACTATCCTTCTGTGCTGTCATAGGAATAATTTTCTTAGGGACGTAAGGCCTGATGTCAAGTCCACAAGTGTCGTCTGACTCAGCAGTCTGAGTATCGGCGTCTACATATGTCTGGGTTGCGATATCAATAAGCTTCCCAGGTATGTTCGTAAGAGGTGGCGTTTGTGTGGTGGCATCGATTCCCTCTGTTGCTCTCTGCAGTACAGACGCATAGGACTTTTCAGTTGCCTTCTTTTCTTTATCTAAAATACGCTTACGTGCCTCAAAGAAGCTAATATTTTCCCGGACTCGAAGCTCTTGAATCGTCTTTTCCAGCATATACTTTGGACAGTTTTTAGAATTTGAAGCATGGTCCACAGAACAATTCACACAGTGCTCGGCGCCAGTACATGGGGAATCCCCATGGTCTGCACCGCCGCACTTTGCACAGATGATATTGTTTGTGTAACGTTTTTGCGTATGTCCGAACCGTTGGCACCTAAAGTACCGCATTGGGTTCGGCACATACGCACGCACAGCGACACGCTCATACCCAACAAAGATATATTCTGGCAAGAGAGAGTTTCAAAGGTCAGAAAGACTGTGCTCAGGGGTTCAGTCCGTCCGTCCCGCTTCCGAATTAAACGGTAAGCCTTGGACACGGACTGTTCCGCCAGCTCTAATTGGATCTCTTCATCTGATAGACCATCTAGAGAATCTGTATGCACAACTGCTCGCGTGGTGTTAAGCGAGGAGTGTCGTTCAACTCTGATGGGGTATGACCCCAGCAACTTTGCTTTCAACAGCGTCTCACTCTGTTTAGCAGATGCAGTCTCAACGAGGAGACTACCGTTGCGGAGTCGAGTTGCATTTCTGACTTTTCCAACGAGTCCATCGAGCGCACGTCTCACGTAGAATGGACTAATGTCTTTCATAGTTTTTTCCGTTCCGTCCAATGTGATACTGATAAACTTTGAAGGCGGCACTTTTACAGTAACTTTCTCAGGATCCAATTGCATAGCAATTTTCGTCATATGACCACCAGTCGTACTTTCTCCTGTCTTATGCTTCTTATTCGCTTTTACTGAAGGAGGAGAAGAAGAGCGCGTAGAAGCCATTTTGAAACTGGCCCCCCCTACGGAACCGTCGGCGTCAGGCTGCCACCGGGGGGGGCGGAAGAAAAAGACACCAAAAAAGTCTTCTCGGTCTGTGCCGGCCGTGGGGACCCCCACCACAGCCCGATCCCAAGCAACCCACTTCACGCAAGTTACCCTTCAAACTGGTCATTACACACCTAATGGCAAGTCTTACACCAGAGGCGTGTCGCAGTTTTATGCCCCTACCACGGGAATAACCGCCCGTGGCTCCCCACTCTACACTGAATACAAGTGCCAGACTACTGCGGCTAACTCCGACCGACCCTCCCAAAGCCGGAGCAATCCGAGATCGCACGCAGCTTCAGGGGACTTGTGGTTGATTACACTGCGACACCCATACGTCAGCGGTAACACGTCGGAGCGATATATCCGCCCCGGCGAGCAGAATCGGTCACCGGGACGTTTAAGTCGCTCCGGGCCCCCATTGGGGCTCCACGTGAGTGTACATGACTACTGGTCCGGGCTCCGCATCTAGACTTGCATATAGGGGCAGTATGAAGGGTCCACTATTGCTTCGTTGCTGGGCGCCCTGTCGGGCCACACAAGTTGGAAGTCGCGCTCGAAACCGTGGGACAGGACCACGGAGATAGGAAAGATCCCCGCTGGTAAGACGGGAGTTATAAACCTAAGAAACTTAACCTAATAATAGATATAAGGATTAGAAGGGGAAGAAGAATGAAGCCTCATCAGGCATTGTTAACAAATCCCGTCATGGTGGCGGACGTGGCAAAAACAAAAACAGCGGGGATGGAGAGGTGAAAATGGCTGTGATGATGTGGTGGGCGTTCCGCATGCAATGGCGGCCGGCGGAGAGAAATAGTGATGAAAAAGAAGAGAGAACGAAGAGGAGTGGTTGGTGATAGGACGAAAAATGGCCGAAAAGAAGAGCACGAGAGCCACCATTGCACCCCCCGGTCACCACTTGGAGGAACCCACCTCGACCGGTACATACATATTAATTGAAGACAAGGAATAGGATAAATATTCATAAATACATGAATGTCAAACTAGAAATTAGAATTCGAAAGTCTGCCTAAAGTTAATTAACAATATAACCATATACTCTAAAAAGCTTAATAATAATAATAATAATAATAATAATAATAATAATAATAATAATAATAATAATAATAATAATAATAATAATAATAACCCAAGCTACTAGAATGAATAACCTCCTCCCCATTAGAAGCCAAAAGATATTAAGGAAATTTAAACGGCAGATTTCCAGCCTAATATAAATTGAAAAAAAAAACACTGCCCCGAGTAGTGGAACCGCACCACGCGCGCACTACGCTGGACAGCTCCAAAACCATCCCAGTTGCTGTCCATTTTAGGAAGGCTTTTACTCCTTGCATGGACATTAGGGGTGCTATTCTTTAAGCATCCGGACTCCCCACGGGTAGTAACTAGAGAAAAACCCCTAACCATTTGGCTGGTGGCGCGCACACACCCCAGTTTCTTAAGCTGAGAAATGTGAGCGCGGAGGAGGTCCCCCTGAGACCACACAATTTAACCGTACCGGTGAAATAAAGGAAGATATGCGATAGGGCAACTGATATCTATATGTTCATTTGCCTGAAAAACATTTAGCACGATTACTAATAGGGTGATCCTGTAAATATACCTCATCCCCTACCACAAAGGCGATTATACCGGTCTGCTCTATTCTGATAACCCAATCAAAGATTACGCTTAGCTTTATTCCACAATCGTCGCAATGAAATCGGATCAGGAGAGTCCGGCAACAGTTCATTCAGAGACCAGAAGTTACTAAGGGCACCTGCTTATGGGCTTCATGAGGTGCGGTATTAAAAGGAATTGCAACCAGAAGAACTGAGAATCCCACAAAACCTGCTTCTCAGCACGAAAAGAAGTCAAAGCCGAACGCAAATTTCCATTAACTCTTTCACCCTGAGAAGGATTAGGGTAATAGGGAACAGTGGTGATATGAGAAATACCAGCATCAAACAAAACCTTTTAAATTCCATAGATACAAACTGAGGACCATTATCAGAAACCAAAAACACAGGATAACCAAAGGAAACAATAATACTCTTCAATAGAGATAGTAAAGCTCTCGTAGTAGCTTCCCGGAGGGAAATCAACCAACAAAATTTAGAAAAGGCGTCGACGACCGTCAAAATGTATGTAACTTTGAGCGAGGAAAACTACCCACAAAATCGACAAATAACTTCTGAATACGGCGGTCCGCCAAAGATGAAGCAAGTTGGCCATATTTAGTTCTCAAGGCCGGTTTACTCAAACCATAAATTTTACACGCCTTGATATATTGAGAGACATGAACACCCATACATTTCCAAGTGAACTGTTCCCTAATTTTACCCAAGGTTTTATAAATGCCCAAATGTTCCCTGGGCGGTGAATCGTGGTAATATTTCAAAACGGCGGGAACTAATTCATTGGGTACTACGACCTTCGGCTTCCGATCTGTGACATAACAAAGTATGTGCTGCCTCAATATATAAGGTATCATATCATGTCCCTCCTGAATACGTTCATAAATCGACCCTCCCAAATACTAACATTGTAACTAAATTTTTTATGGTTTTGAGTTATGCTAGTTAATATGGTCTTAAAATGTTTCTTTTTCTTCCAGTACTATCATTTAGCTCTAAACTTTCCCAATCGTATGTAAAAATCTTATTGTTACTATCTGTATACATTCATATACATGAATGATCATTTTAAAACTTAATTTGCTTCTGCTGAAAAATGAAAGAAAGTGATTTACAATGTTAATACTTGTGAGGGTCGAAATAAGTCCTAGTTCGGGATCACGGCGCTGAGCTTCCCTAACTCCTTGAAACAAAAGTAGCACTTCACATAACACGGGAAGGACTACAGAGAAATCACTGTGTACCGGCGCAAAAACGCCAGCCTGTTCATCAAACATTCTGGATAAGGTATCAGCCACCACATTTTGCGTCCCCCTAATATGCTCAACAGAAAAACGGAAAGCAGAAATCCTCAATGCCCATCGCGCCAGACGACCAGATTTACGCGGACGAGCCAAAACCCAACACAAAGCTTAGTTATCCTTCTGTAAAATAAACTGGCTATGTTACAAATACATCCTAAACTTTTCAACTCCGATTAATACAGCCAAGGCTTCCAATTCGTACACCGAATACTTTCTTTCTTTACTATATCTTATGAAAATCTGCCATAGCCAATACTGGGCGGCTATAAATATAGTAGCTTGCTTAAGGGACTGGGAAGCAACCTGTTGTTCATGATCCCAACGAAATTTAACGCCTTCTTTACGTAACCTGTTCAAAGGCTCCGTCAATTCTGGAAACTTTGAGATAAATTTAGAAAAAAAATTTACCATACCCACAAAACGAGCAATAGTCCTAACATTCTTGAGGGGTGGAAAATCCCTAATGGCCAAGGTACGTTGAGAATCAATCACAACACCATCTTGCTTCAGCAGATGTCACAGAAATTTTAAGGTGCTCGCAGCAAAAACCACCTTAGAAGGCTTAACGTTAAGGCCAGCCGACCGAAGTCTATCCGATACTTCCCTGACATGACAAATGATCATCAAAACTCTCGGAATAAACGACTAGATCATCCAAATAATGGTACACATATTTAAATTTAACATCGGAAAAAATAGAATCTAGTAACCGGGTTAATACCTGGTCACTGGTAGCAATCCCAAACGGTACCCTACAAAATTCATATAAATTCCAATCAGTAGCGAAGGCCGTATAACGGCGTGACTCTTCCTTAAGCGGAATCTGATGGTAATCACTGTTAAGTATTTGGTAAAGTATTTGGCACCACTAAACCAATGAAAAGCAGAATGTATGTTAGGGAGGGGCACCGATTCAATATTCTTTTTACTATTAGTAACCGAAAATCAACAACCGGCCTAAAATTTCCTTCCTTTTTCGGAACCAAAAACATAGGCGACGAATAGTTGGATCCACATCTCTTGATTCTTCTCCTTCATACATTGCATACGCGGAGGAGAAAGACGATAAGAAGGTAGCCGAAAAGATTGATAATCACGCTAATAATTTCATGTTCGACCATAGTGGTCAAGCCCAAATGATTACACAAAACATCTGGAAATTCCGCGACAAGTTAACGCAACTGATCGGCCTGATCTTGCTTTTAATGGGTCAAATCTACCCTCTGACTATCCGCTTCATCAAACTGGAAAAGAGGGTCAGCAGATGCGCCAACCGGAAGAAAATTGGGTACCTAATAAAGGGGAATTTGATTAAACGGGGAAAACTTAAAGTAATTCTCCTCCTGTGATATATCCACAATAAACCCAGCCTTCGCCATAAAGTCAGTACCGAATATAGTGGGGCAAATCAAATCTCCGACTACCCAAAAACTAAATTTCGATACAAACTGCCCAACCTGTACTCTCAACATAGTACGGCCACATACTGAAAAAGATTGGGAAATAGCCGAGAATAATTTCATTTCACTAGGAGTAATCTCCCATCCCATCCTACGCACCAATTCAAGGTTAATTAATGAAACTACACTACCAGTGTTCAATAAAACCGCCACAAGCTCTTTGCCCAACCGAACAATGGTAACCGGACACTGGCCGTGGGTAGAAGCACATATACCACGAGACACAACCGCGAGGGAGAAAATTTTGCGTTTATCCTTACTCGGAATTTTGTGTCTCGGCTCTAGTCATTGCGGTGATTGAGTGGAATTTTCACTTGAACGCTTATTCTGCGCCAAACGACCTCGCTGACAACATTCAAGAGCAAAATGCCCTAAACTATCACAAACCAAACACCTCTTGACTTGTTCAGAGCATGACCGCCTATCTGGGTAGGTTCCACCAAAACATGATCATTCAATACCCCATGACTCCGCACACATAAGGAATCTAATTGAACAAAATTCTGCGGCGGGTTAACCGCCAAATATTGAGCCCCAACCTCAGAGTCACGGGCACCCGATAACACGGCGTCAACGATCTGCTTTTCAGAAAGTCCCGCCACAAAAACCTTTCAATAGCCTTCAATTCTTGTGCATATTCTAATAGAGGCTCCGTATCGCTTTGTTTGCGGTAAAAAATTCCCCAAACAGTAGGTGGCGGGTCTTATCAGGTACAAATTCCCTCAAAAT
This sequence comes from Periplaneta americana, assembly GCF_040183065.1. Taxonomy (NCBI): domain Eukaryota; kingdom Metazoa; phylum Arthropoda; class Insecta; order Blattodea; family Blattidae; genus Periplaneta; species Periplaneta americana. The sequence continues at coordinate 6,321,905 of NC_091125.1, read as the reverse complement.
GCTTTGGTGGAAATCCTGTAAGGACTTCTCCTCTTGAATGGCTGACAAAACTCTCTTAGTTAAAACGCCCTCCGCGAAAGGAAAAAGCAAATGCGATAACGAAACTCCGGAAAGGTGAAAAGCCCGACAAATAGTGCTAAGATACACCAAAACTCTAAAAAATTCAATAAGAGCTTGCACACTATTAGCCGAAAAAACCATTCCCTTATTCCCTTCCTCAACACCGAGACAAATGGGCTAGGCATGTAAGAAAACACCATACTTGAATGAGCACCCTTATTTGTCAATTTGGGGACTTCAAGAGGACTCTGACCATTACCGGCCACCACTGTACTCGGTAACTGATTCTGACGTGCATTAAGAGACCGTGCTTCGGCCTCTTGGACACTAAAATTTTTTCAAAACTATCAACGCGTCCTTGACTAACCCTAACCTCTGCATCTCCTTTTCAATTTTCTCTCTATGAAGCTGCCCCAGTTGATCAGCTACAATATCCTTAACCCATTAAACCCCAAATTATTTTATTAAAAAGGAAAAGAATGTGTCCATTCTATATATATATCGTATATAATCCATAAAGTGCCAAGAATATGTTTTGTTTCTTCTTCCGTGCACCAAGTAGCTGAAAATCATTAGGTCTCTAAATAGACCGCTGGGCACTTATGATATCTGCATATTAATTTACAATGAAGTAAATATATTTTTTTCGTATGTAATGTATTATAACCAGAAACATTTACACCAATATAAATAAATTTATTTATGACAGTTTTAGTACAATGCTGCAGCAATAATGAAACACATTTATTTTAGTAATGTCTGTCTTTACCGAGTGTGATAAGGCTCAAAGCATCTTCGACAGAGTTTCATCACCCTTCTTGCGGAATGTTACTGGTCTGCATTTACACCATTCCATCCGGCAGTGTTTCTGAGAGGGTCGATTTGTCATGAAATGACCTCTACTATCATACCTCATATCAAATTTCACTTCACGAGGTGACGAAATAGGGTGGCCCATCCTCTTACAGTTCTTGAGATATTGACCAGGCAAACATCATCGGAATTCAAGTAGGTTCAGGGAGTCTCGTCCAATGTATTTCTCTGTAGGTTAGGTTAGTGGGGTTTAAAAAGGGCGCGTCAGCATCTATGGCTATTTGCGCCCTTATCTAAAATTCTTTACACAACAGAAACTATAGAATAATCAGAATGCTTAAAGAACTAAAAAACGTTGTCACGATTAAAACGAGGTACACAAATGCAGTTTCAACAGGGTGATGCATAAAACTTTATAAAAAACTGACCTTAACTAATATTTAAAAAGAGATGAAATAACAATACAAATGCTACCATAAATAAATTATCTGGCTTATTTCTAAAATACTCGGATGCAAAAGGTCCGAATGTCAAGTTTGTTAAAAAACTTATATACTAAATAACAAGTGTAACCTCCGGATGTAAAGGGTCCGGAGGATAATTAAAACGGGTCAAAAACTAAATCACCCTGTCAAGTCCAGTACTCGATAAAAATCTCAGGACTGCATTTGTACAATTAAAATCATTTCCAAGAGCGTCACGAAGATTCGGCCGAATTCCATATTGCCGTCGGACACGGTCATATTTTCTACAATGTAATAAAAAATGTTCCACCGTAAGTGGAACATGGCATAGATCACACTCCGGCTGAAGCTCGCCACGTAGCAGATGGCCATGTGTCAGATAACAGTGGCCAATCCTCAACCGGGTGAGTAAAACTTCTTCGTGTCGTGACGCTCTTGTGGACGAATCCCAAACTCGGACAGTATTCTTTATTCTTCGTAATTTGTTTTCCTCTTGTGCAGACCATTCTCCTTCCCATTGCCACCATATTCTACATTTCAAATAATTTTGTAAGTCTTGCCACCTCTCGCGCCAATATACCAGAGTGCCATTCGTGGCACCATCTTTGGCTGCAGCATCTGCGGCCTCATTCCCACGAATTCCGACATGGCCAGGAATCCACACTACTCCAATCTCGCAATCAGAGCTTAGGAGTGTGTGGAACAGCTGCTGAGTTCTTAACACAAGGGGATCCTCTGAATAGAGACACTGCAAAGACTGAATGGCACTTAAAGAGTCGGAGCAGATTAGGTATCTACCCCGAGGTTGTCGAATTAAAAACAATAAAACTCTGTAAAAAGCATATAATTCTGCAGTAAAAACACTGGTATATTCGCTCAGTTTATATTTAAATATCTGTCCATTTGCAACGAAGGAGCAACCAACACAATCATTTACTCGGGATCCGTCAGTATAAACTAAAGAATAATTTGGATATCGGGATAAAAGTTCACTAAAACGAAGTCTATAAACAAAAGCTGGTGTAAAATTCTTAAAACTTTGGCTCAGGCTTACATCAAACATGGGGCGTCGCATAATCCACGGTGGAGTGGTGGTGTATTCTAGTGTGCGAACGGATGGTAGATCGACGTCGAGCTCAGAGAGCAGTTCACGGAATCGCACACCTGCTGGACGAGGTCTCCGTGGATTTTCACTGTATCGGCCGTAAAGAGACGAATGATGGAAAGAGTCGAAAGAATTGTGCTCAGGCTGCGAGCGGAGTTTAACCGCATATGAGCACAACAGGACATTACGTCGCCGATACAGTGATGGTTCCCCCGCTTCACAATACAGGCTCGCTATCCGACTCGTTCGGAAGGCACCTGTAGCGAGTCGTATCCCATGATGATGGATAGTGTCTAAGAAACGTAGCTTAGATTTATTTGCTGAGCCATACATAAAACAGCCATAATCCAGCTTTGAACGAATAAGAGAACGATATAGACGTAAAAGCACTATGCGGTCTGCACCCCAGCGAACCCCTGACAAAAGGCGTAAAATGTTTAAAGATTTTTCACAACGCCTTCTCAAATCACGGATATGCGCCTCCCACGTTAATTTATAATCAAAGATAAGGCCCAAAAACCTCGCAGTGTCTGTATATTGCTAATCCGCTCCATTAAGACGCAGTTCAGGATGTGGATGGAGTCCACGTTGGTTGTAGAAGTGGACACACTGCGTCTTTTGAGTGGAGAATTTAAAGCCATTGCGAAGAGACCACTCCGATAGCACATTGATGACCAGTTGCAACTGTCGACCGATAGATGGGAGGTATCGGGAACTGTAATATAGACTGAAGTCATCAACGTACAAGAGAGAAGATACTCGGTTACCTACACAGTGGGCAATGCCATTGATCGCAATGCAGAAAAGAAGAACACTTAATACAGACTCCTGCGGAACGCCATTTTCTTGGGGTTGTTCGTTAGAAAGTGTGGTGCCTACTCGAACTCGGAAATACCGCTCTGCCATGAACTTCGCAATAAACGTTGGCAGACTGCCACGAAGTCCCCAGTCATACAGGGTTTGCAGAATTCCAAAACGCCACGTGGTATCGTAAGCCTTTTCTAGATCAAAGAAGACCGCCACAAGATGTTCCTTCTTGAGGAAAGCATCTCTAATGGCGGTCTCCAGCCGAACAAGATGGTCTGCGGCGGATCTGCGCTTGCGAAAACCACATTGGATGTTAGATAATCGGTTTCCCGATTCGAGTACCCACATCAGGCGTTTGCTTATCATCTTTTCCATAACCTCGCACACACAGCTGGTGAGACAGATTGGCCTGTAATTGCCAGGTAAAGAAGGGTCCTTTCCCGGTTTCTGGACTGGAATTACAATGGCAGAACGCCAAGCAGATGGAAATACACCCTCAGTCCAGATTCTATTGTACATACACAGAAGAAAGGATTTTCCAGCTGGTGGAAGATGACGAAGCATGCGGTTATGGATATTATAAGGGCCAGGGGAGGTGTCAGGGGATGTGTCTAGTGCCGCCTCCAGCTCCTCGGATGTGAACGGTGCATTGTAGTCTTCAGTGTCGTCAGATTGAAAATTTAGGTTTCGTTTTTCTGCAGTATCTTTGATTTTCAGAAATTCCGGGTCGTAATTATTTGAGCTGCTTATTTGTGGAAATGTGGTAGCAAATATTTCAGCAATGTCTATTGGACTGGTGGTCGTTACTCCATTGTTTAGAAGGCCCGGAATTACAGAACTACGTTTCCCCATTATTCGACGGACTTTGTCCCATATGGTGTTAGCTGGGACGTTGTGTTTCAATGAACTGACGTAATTTGTCCAGGACGTCTTCTTAGCATCGCACACAATGCGACGAGCTTTGGCTCGAAGACGTTTAAACTGGAAAAATATTCTTGGGTCGGATGGCGCTCAAATTGGCGTAAAGCACGTTTGCGGTCACGGATTGCATCTCTGCAGGCATCCGTCCACCAGGGGACAGAGAAGCGTTTTGGCCTGCAGGACGACCGGGGGATAGATAATTCCGCTGACTTTATAACCACATTTGAGAAATGGTCTACTACGGAGTCCAAATTTTCATGTCCGTTATCATCGAATGATATGGACTCCGAAAATCCGACCCAGTCCGCCTTTTTAAGAACCCAGTTTGGAGATCGAGATTCCGCCGGACGTAAAGCGGATATACGCATTCGAATGGGATAGTGGTCACTACCATGTAGGTCGTGAATCACAGACCACTCGAAATGCGTGGACAAAACTGGGCTACAAATGGAGATATCTATCATGGAGTATGTACCGTAAGCTAAGGAGAGATGTGTTGCTTCCCCTGAATTCAGGGTAACAAGATTTAGACGGGTACATACCTCTGCTATTTTATTTCCTCTGCCATCATCGGAATTTGAGCCCCATGAGTGGTGGGATGCATTAAAATCCCCCACTACCAGATATGGAGCAGGTACCTGCGAGAAAATGTCTTCAATGTCATGCACTGTGAAAGGTGTGTCTGGGGGTATATATACAGAAACTATAGAGAACTGGATGGAAGGTAGAGTGACTCGAGCGGCTATGCATTGATGTGGGCTGTTGATGTTGATAACAGAGGAAAAGATACTTTGGCGGAATAGGAGAGCACAACCTCCGTTGGCACGAATACCGGCAAGGTGATCGTACCGGTGAACGTAGTATCCCGAGATACTTAGGGAGTTTTCGGGCCGAAGGTGTGTCTCCTGGAGACATAATATAGCAGGGTTTTCATGATAGATCAATTGCTGTAGTTCTGTATATCTGCTGCGTACACCGTTCACATTCCACTGTACAATATCAGTCATCAAGAGGAGCTATATCATGTTGGTGACTTAACAGGGGATCTTCTCTTCTTTTCCTTTCTATGGGAACATGCTTTTGCCTGCGACTGCTTTGTCTTCGACTCCGGCGACTCACTTGCAGTTCGTCGCACTCCTGATCGCGATCTTGATCGAGGACGTGATCGAGAGCGTGATCTCGACCTGCCATCCGAACTAGGAGTGCGACGTTCTGGTGTTCTACTAGGCCTACAATCCTTCTCTGCAGTCATAGCAATAATTTTCTTAGGGACGTAAGGCCTGATGTCAAGTCCACAAGTGTCGTCTGACTCAGCAGTCTGAGTAGCGGCGTCTACATATGTCTGGGTTGCGATCTCAATTCGCTTCCCAGGTATGTTCGTAAGAGGTGGCGTTTGTGTGGTGGCATCGATTCCCTCTGTTGCTCTCTGCAGTACAGACGCATAGGACTTTTCAGTTGCCTTCTTTTCTTTATCTAAAATACGCTTACGTGCCTCAAAGAAGCTAATATTTTCCCGGACTCGAAGCTCTTGAATCGTCTTTTCCAGCATATACTTTGGGCAGTTTTTAGAATTTGAAGCATGGTCCCCAGAACAATTCACACAGTGCTCGGCGCCAGTACATGGGGAATCCCCATGGTCTGCACCGCCGCACTTTGCACAGATGATATTGTTTGTGCAACGTTTTTGCGTATGTCCGAACCGTTGGCACCTAAAGTACCGCATTGGGTTCGGCACATACGCACGCACAGGGACACGCTCATACCCAACAAAGATATACTCTGGCAAGAGAGACGTTTCAAAGGTCAGAAAGACTGTGCTCAGGGGTTCAGTCCGTCCGTCCCGCTTCCGTATTAAACGGTAAGCCTTGGACACGGACTGTTCCGCCAGCTCTAATTGGATCTCTTCATCTGATAGACCATCTAGAGAATCTGTATGCACAACTCCTCGCGTGGTGTTAAGCGAGGAGTGTCGTTCAACTCTGATGGGGTATGACCCCAGCAACTTTGCTTTCAACAGCGTCTCACTCTGTTTAGCAGATGCAGTCTCAACGAGGAGACTACCGTTGCGGAGTCGAGTTGCATTTCTGACCTTTCCAACGAGTCCATCGAGCGCACGTCTCACGTAGAATGGACTAATGTCTTTCATAGTTTTTTCCGTTCCGTCCAATGTGATACTGATAAACTTTGGAGGCGGCACTTTTACAGTAACTTTCTCAGGGTCCAATTCCATAGCAATTTTCGTCATATGACCACCAGTCGTACTTTCTCTTGTCTTATGTTTCTTATTACTTTTTTCTGAAGAAGGAGAAGAAGAGCGCGTAGAAGCCATTTTGAAACTGGCCCCCCCTACGGAACCGTCGGCGTCAGCCTGCCACCGGGGGGGCGGAAGAAAAAGACACCAAAAAAGTCTTCTCGGTCTGTGCCGGCCGTGGGGACCCCCCCACAGCCCGATCCCAAGCAACCCACTTCACGCAAGTTACCCTTCAAATTGGTCATTACACACCTAATGGCAAGTCTTACACCAGAGGCGTGTCGCAGTTTTATGCCCCTACCACGGGAATAACCGCCCGTGGCTCCCCACTCTACACTGAATACAAGTGCCAGACTACTGCGGCTAACTCCGACCGACCCTCCCAAAGCCGGAGCAATCCGAGACCGCACGCAGCTTCAGGGGACTTGTGGTTGATTACACTGCGACACCCATACGTCAGCGGTAACACGTCGGAGCGATATATCCGCCCCGGCGAGCAGAATCGGTCACCGGGACGTTTAAGTCGCTCCGGGCCCCCATTGGGGCTCCACGTGAGTGTACATGACTACTGGTCCGGGCTCCGCACCTAGACTTGCATATAGGGGCAGTATGAAGGGTCCACTATTGCTTCGTTGCTGGGCGCCCTGTCGGGCCACACAAGTTGGAAGTCGCGCTCGAAACCGTGGGACAGGACCACGGAGATAGGAAAGATCCCCGCTGGTGAGACGGGAGTTATAAACCTAAGAAACTTAACCTAATAATAGATATAAGAATTAGAAGGGGAAGAAGAATAAAGCCTCATCAGGCATTGTTAACAAATCCCGTCATGGTGGCGGACGTGGCAAGAACAAAAACAGCGGGGATGGAGAGGTGAAAATGGCTATGATGATGTGGTGGGCGTTCCGCATGCAATGGCGGTCGGCGGAGAGAAATAGTGATGAAAAAGAAGAGAGAACGAAGAGGAGTGGTTGGTGATGGGACGAAAAATGGCTGAAAAGAAGAGCACGAGAGCCACCATTGCACCCCCCGGTCACCACTTGGAGGAACCCACCTCGACCGGTTTCTCTGTAGATAATCCAAACATTTACTACTCAATCAAATTTTTAAACGCGAAGACGTGTAAGTACATTAATTATCCTACGTCTGAAACATCATTCAATTTGGATTATCCTTTCATCAAAACAATATTACTTAAGATTAAAACAATCAAAATAATGTTACTTAAGATTAATACAATATGTTACACAATCAAATTTATAAACGCGAAGCCACGTCAGTGCATTAATTATACTACGTCTAAACATTATTCCTTTTGGATTATCAAAATTTATCCTTTCATCAAAACAATATTGCTTAAGATTAATACAATGTGTTACATGATACAATTTTTATATACGATAACAGGTAGGTCTAAGTGCATTAGTTACAGTATACTCCCTTTGGAACATTATTCCTTATTAATTATCGAATCTAATCCTATTAGCAAACAGTATTATTTACAATTAATGCCACGTTTTATATAATACAATTTTTTTGTTCGATTTTAGATAAGTTCATTAATTATACCGCCTAAAATATTACACTTTACAGCTTATTGAAATTTATTCTATTAACACAATATTAATTGCAATAGTACATGATTATGAATTACAATTTCTTAGCACTACTGTATACCCTACCTGAAGCATTATTCCTTGCTGAATATATAATTGTATCATATCAAAACAATATTATTAACAGAAAATAAATAAATAAAAAATCATAAGAAAAATAAATAAAAATTACATTGGGTTACATAATGCACTTTTAAAATAATTATGTCAGGTAAGTGCATTAAGTTTACTGTGTCTTAACCACTGTACTCTATAGATTATGAAATTTGTCCTATTAACGAAGTTAAAGAATTGTTTTTTGTGTCTCTTCAATAAATCTATTTTAGATGGTAGCCACGTTCCGCCTGCTATTCTTATTTGTATTTTCAAATTATATCTTTCTTTGTCTAACATAGTGCAATCAAATAGTAAGTGGTCAACAGTTTGTTCGTTTTCGTTGCAGATACACATGGGATCGTCATTTATTTTAAATCTGTGGTAGTATGATCTTGTTCTTCCATGACCTGTTAGAACTGTGGTTAGGTTCGGTGTTAATGTAAACTTTGCTCGCAATCTGTCGTAAAGAGAAGGAAAAAAAGACTGTTATTTTGCCATTTGATGTCGATTGCCATTCTGCTTCCCATTTCCCGTAGCTGAAATTTCTCAGTTGGCTGAATATTTCGCTTTTAGGGATTTTATTATAGTACACTTCAAGATCTTTGTCACTCGCCGCCTTCTTAGCCAGTTGGTCTGCCACCTCGTTGCCGTAGTGACCGACGTTTGCCTTTATCCATCTGAATTATTGGATTCTCCAGTTGTCGTGTTCTAAGATCCTCACCTGCTGACGTATGTTTTCAATTAATGTGTTGTGGTTCTTGGGGTTTCAGATGGATTCCAGAGATATTCGACTATCTGTGTATAAAATTACGGTACGTTTTCCTCTTTCTATGTCTTCTATTGCTTGTATCTTTTCTAGGGCTTTGACTATGGCAAGTTGCTCTGCATGGTTGTTAGAGCACTTGTTGTCCAGTCTAAATTTATATTCATATTGTTGTGTCAAATTACTTCGAATGAAGGCTACTACGCCTGATCCGACTCCATCCTCGCACTTGCTGCCATCTGTGAATATTTTCAGCGCCATATCTTCATTTTCAATTTCGTCACTGATTCTTAATGTATCTGCAGGGTCGGGCCAGTTCTTCGGTTCTACTTCGAGGTCTAAATTGTGATTCAAGTCTCCTCTTCTTTTCATAATCTTACATAATTCAGCTGTTTCTTCTACCTTTATGGCTATAGAGGTTAATCCTGTAATAATGCAAAGAGCTTCACTAGATGTTGCGCGGTACGCTTTCGCTATTTTTATATTAATGAGTCTCTGCATTCTTGTATATTTGATCCTATTGTGTTGTTTCTTCATAGCGTCGATTCAAACAGGTAATCCAAATAGCATGAGAGGTAGAATAGCTTCTTTATATATAGTCTTTAGTGCCTCATGTGTCAACCCCCAGTTTATTTTCGCAGACTTTGATAAAGAGTGAATAAGTTTAGTACATTTCTCTGCCAAATAGCTTATGTGATCTGAGAACTGGAATTTTCTGTCTATTATTATTCCTAGATATTTGATCTTGTCCACTTGTTCTAGTGGTTTATTATTAAGATAAACTGTAATTTATTTTAATTCTCTTCTTTTACGTCTTAATATGAGTATGACCTTGGATTTTTCTTCGTTGAATCTGATTTTATTGTTTCCTGCCCATATTGTGATTTTGTACATTTCCGTGTTCATAAAATTTTCAACTTCTGTCGGAGTTTTTCCCTTTCATAGCTAACATTAGGTCATTGGCGAACGCCACTGCTCTTGTGTTTGATGCAAAGTTTAAGTTTAATAGAGAGTTGTACATTCCATAGACCTGGTCCACAACATGACCCTTGTGGACATTTTTTAGTCACTTCTCGTCTTTCTTTTCATTGCCAGTTGACAGCGTCGCAGTTCTTTCCGTAAAATAGTTCTTTACTCAGTTATATAGGTTTCTCGGGCAGTTGAAATCTTTTAGTGCTTTCAGAGTGCTCGGCCACCATGCCGCATCGAATGCTCCTTTTACGTCCAGGCTTGCAAGAGCTACCACTTGTCCATTTCCCAAACTTTCTTCCACAAAATCTTTGATTGACATGGCCTCGTCTACCGGGCTTCTCTGTGGAGTAAATCCATATTGAGCTTTATTCATAAGATTACCACTGTATACATGATGCATAATTCTGTTTGATAGCAATTTCTCCAGTATTTTACCACCTATATTTAACAAACTTATTGGTCGAAACTTGGATGCCTGTAAGCTGTTTTCCTTCCGGGGCTTAACTATAGGAATTAACTTTGCTCTTTTCCAGCACCTTGGGAAGTATCCTTGCCTCAAGCAGCCGTTGTACACTTCCGTTATAAAGCCTGGAAGTGCATTGAACGCCCTAAGAATTATTTCACTTGTAATTCCTTCTTCTCCAGGGGCTTTCCCGTGATCGAAACTTTCCATAACTGCTTTGATTTCTTCTTCGGTGATCTGCAAGTCATCTTCTGTTGTTAAAGGTTCATCAGCTAATCTACTAATATGTCTGTGATAATCAGTATTATTTACCTCGTCGTCAGTCGGTATTAAGTATACTAAGATGCAGTTTATTGTTTCTTCCATATTTGTAGTTAATGAGCCATCTGGTTTCTGTAATGTGGTCATTATTGGAGTGTTTTTATTTCTTCCTGAAGCAATTTTGTATACTTCGCTCCAAGGATTCGTTGACGATATTACGTTACAATACTGTTTCCACGAAGTTATTTTCTCTCTCTTCAGTAAAGTTTGATATCGCCTTTTACCATCTACATACTGACTTGTTAGGTGTTCTCTCAATTCTGGAAACGTCTCTTTAGGGCATTTACTTTTTTCCTTATAACTTTTAGTTCATCTGTCCACCATGTTACAGGCTTTCTTCCTCCTGGTATATTTGTTTTCTTGCACACTTGAAATGATTGCTTGCTCGCAGCTGTTAGACAGGTTTGTAGTATACCTGTTATTTTTTCGATATGTTTCTTGTTTAGCCTTTTTTGTCAGTTCGATATCTACTAGTTGAGCCTCAATGTCACTAATTCTGACATTGAATTTCTTCCTTAATTCTTGCACAAACTGTCTATCTAATACTTCAAAATTTCCTTCGCGAATTTTGTATCGTATATCATGCAAACTACGTGGCCTGTTGTTGCTATTTTTGTTGCAATGTCCTACATTGATTATGTTATGATCAGAGCAGCTCTCTTCGTAACTAATTGCACAGTATTTCACTCTAGTGAGTAATGTGCTACTGGCGATGGTTATGTCATTGTTGTTTGTTCCTCTTCCATTATCAAAGGTCGTGGCTTCACTTTCTTCATTCATGATGTATAGTTGTTTACTAATGAGGAATTCCTCTAGTATTCTACCTCGAGAATTTGTTAATTTGTCATGCCAAGCTGCAGATCTAGCATTGCTGTCTACAGCGATCAGAACTCCTCTTCCTTTTGCAAAGCCTTCTATTCCTTGCTTTTGTAAATGATCTGCCAGTTAACATCTTATCCAGAGTTCGCTTATTCGCGGATGACTGTATCGTATATAGGGAAATAAAAAGTCATGAGGATACTAATCTTCTTCAGAATGACCTCAATAGAATAAACGATTGGGCAATGGCCAACAAAATGAAAATAGATTTTCTAAAGAGCAAATGAATTAGTTTTACAAGAAAAAGAAATAAAATAATCGCATCGTATACGTTAGGGAGTGAAACCATTCCGGTAGTTAACAAATGTAAATACCTAGGAATAACATTTGACAGCGATCTCGGCTGGGGGGAACACGTTATTGGCACAGCGGGAAAGGCATGGAGGGCGTTACACCTTGTGATGAGGGTATTAAGAAAAGGCTCTGATAAATCCAAAGAGATTGCATATAAATCACTAGTACGTCCAGTAATGAAATATGGTGCTGCAGGTTGGGATCCTTACAGATTAGAACACATTAAGCTCTGGAAAAGATTAAAAAACGGGCTCTCAAGTGTCGTCGTAATAATTCACCATTAAAATGGGACACACTCACGGACCCTAGAACGCGAATTCGATTATGCGCAATGTTCAAAACATACAGAGGTGAGCCTGCCTGGAGAGAAATAAAAAATAGGTTGCAGCCGCCAAATTACTCTTCAAGGAACGACCACTCATATAAATTGAGGGAAAGAAGACAGAGGACGGACACAGGAAAGTTTTCTTTTCTCAATCGTACTATCAGAGACTGGAATCCTTTACCTGTAGACTTACTAAAGGCTTTACCAATAACCCAAAATGTATTTAAAAATAGGTTTAACGACTTTACCAATAGACGGTAGTATATTATACACACTATTTAAAGGGTGTAATTGATATCTTGTTATTTGAAGTGTTCTATCAGTGAGGAAGTGTGTTGTATCAGTGAAGTGTGTAGTGTCAGTGAAGTCTATTGTGTAAGTGAAGTGTGTTTGTGTCAGTGAAGTGGCTGTGCAAAGTATTTGAACAGTGAAATGGTTTTGAAGTGTTAGTGAAATCAGGATAGAATCAGTGCAGTTAGTGAGTTGACAGCGAAATAAGTGTAGTGCCGTAAGGTACCTGTTATACTCGTGGGCCTTAGTTCGAACTTAGGGTTAAGATACAAATTACATTTACTTTAAATGTTATTTTAAGTGATCATGCTTCATTTAATTTAGGATGCTCCTTGTTGTTGTACGCCGGTCTCCGTGGTCGTTCCTCTCCGACGTATTGTCGAGGTGGGGAGGGGAAACGGGAGTGACGTGACAAGATGGCTGTCGCTTGTGGGTGGGGTGATAAGAAACTGTGGTGAAGTTTAAAGGAAAGACTGTTTTAAAGTAACATTTGTTTATTACAGAAATAACAGTGAAAGTGCAACTGTGGTTCCCTCCTAGTTCTGTGGTAAGGATAACGGGAGTGTCGTGATAGAAATTGATAGTTTAGAAATTCGTCCTGAGGCTTCGATGCGAGAAGAGTTATGATGCGTGATAGTAAATTACGACTTGAATGAGAGGGAGGTAGGGGTAACGGGAGTGCCTGGGGAAAATCGGCTTGCTTTCATGTGTGTTGTGGGGTGGGCAGGATAACGAGAGAGATGGAATCGGGATGATGGTTGATTCTCTAGGACGAAGGATCAAACACAGCGTACTGTGCGACTTATCGACGTTCGAGAACACACCCCTTTGGAATCGGAGGATCAACACAGCGCACTATGCGACTTACCGACTCCAAGAGAGGGAGGAATGGTGGCCTCTAGCGTTCGGAGGATCAACACAGCGTACTATGCGACTTACCGACACTAGGGGGGGGGGTTAGTGGCCTCTAGCGTTCGGAGGATCAACACAGCGTACTATGCGACTTACCGACACTAGAGGGGGGTTTTCAGGAGAGGACTGTGGTTTATCGAACAAGCCGGGATAAGTGGGGAGTCGAAGTCAGGAAGAGAAGTGGGTGGGTTGTAGGTGGTGATGAGACTTGTAGCGAGACGAGAATAAAATAAGTTTAGAATACGTAAGAAGTGAGGAAGATTCGGCTGGTGTAAGAAAGAATACAGGAGACAGGGGCGCAGCTTGGCTCCCTGTTCCCGGAGTGGTGGCCGTGTGTAGGCACGTCCGAACAAAAGACAACCATAGCGTAGGCCTGGTTGGAAGACTGCTTCCAGTGACGGAGGACGCGTTAGAGCTACCTCTTTGCCATCTGGCGAACGAGTGTCTGAAGTCAAAAAATCAAATCAAAATCAAAGGAGAATTGGGAGGAAAATTTAAAAGGTACGCAAAACGCGTCCTTGCAAGGGGTTGGGGGCTGTACAAAACTAAATATGTGAGCTCCAAGCCTGTTGGCCACTAGTCTCACTCCGGGTTACGCTGCTCCTCTGAAGGAGCTCTAGAAAATTTTGAAGGCGCGGAGGTACGGTATATTTATACCCCTCGGAACAATGGTGGTTGAGGCATAGACTTACTAAATAACCGCTAGACCGCTCACTGGCGCTAGTGTTATGCTCCCAAATTGAACAGCCGACGGGCGGCCATTTGCTTGGTTGAGATGAATAAGTACAGATTTAGTTCGTGTGCTATTTTTAATTGCAGCAATGCACACAGATGTAAAGATAAAGAAGGAAGGAATGTTATATTTCACTGATTAGTTAATCTTTAATTTCTACAATATTTTTGACCCGTATTATGTTACAGAAGACAAACTATTGTACTTACACGGCTGTTTGTGCTTCAGATTTCCTCTGAGTAAAGATTCCCTTAACCGAAAATGGATAGGTGCAATCCGCAGAGAGTTTCTACCCTACAATGAATCATTCAGTGTTTCAATTCATTTCGAAGATAGTTGTTACCTCTCAAACTACGTTATTACCGTATACATTGTTATTGTCCATCCACTCCATATCCTTCCCTTTCTTCAAACAGCTGTTGTTTCAGTGCATACATGAATAATAAAATTATTCGCCGAATTCGAAGATACAGAATTAATAATAATAATAATAATAATAATAATAATAATAATAATAATAATAATAATCCGTGGCGCTACAGTCCGTGAAGGCCCCAGACCAACCAGCCGGCTGCTGGCCTCACGCCCACATGCCGAAGCAGAGGTGGACGATCAACCAACCAGAACAGAGATATCGTGTGGTTAGCACGATGATCCCCCCAGCCTTTACAGCTGGCTTTCGCAACCGGATTTTGCTACCTATAGCTCCCCAAATGCATCACGATTCTGGATGGGCACCGGTCCCATACACTGGCCGAAATTTCATGACAAAATTTCTTCTCCATGAGGACTCGAACCAGCGCGCATTCCGTAATGCGAGCCCTAGGCAGTATGCCTTAGACCACCACGCCACGGCGCGGGACGGTAGAAATAGATCCTGTTTAAACAATATATATAAACAAATTTCAGAGCCTAAAAGCTGAAACATGTTCATTAATACTGCATGTACTAACCACTCATTAAGTAATAGCATAACACATTTCAAATTCATCTCCCAGAACAAGTATTAGGCCACATAGCCTATTAGAGGAAGGAATTTTCACACCATCGTTCCTTTGGACAACTCAACAGAAACTGTATAAATTACAAAAAGTTAATTTTTTAATATCCCGGATTGAAAGTAATCTTGTCTTAGTTACGGATTAATGAAACAGTTTTTTATACTACTGCTACTGCTGCTGCTGCTGCTCCTGCTACTTACTACTACTACTACTACTACTACTACTACTACTACTACTACTACTACTACTACAACTACTACTACTATTACTAATAATAATAATAATAATAATAATAATAATAATAATAAATAATGATTTTTGATTTTATACAACAGTTTAACCTACAGACTAAATTAAAAAGTAGACATTATTAACCTTGGTTATGAATATTCACATTCGGAGTTCCTATGAAAATGATGCATGTATGACAGCCTGGTTGAATCCCGATAAAGCGGATCGAGATTGATAAAAATCCCGATTTGAGGGATAATAGCCTAGAACAGGGGCGTATTTTGCGGGCTACCGGGGCTACCGGCGGTAGCCCAAGGAAATTACAAAAGAAAAAGTTTATAATATAACATAATGTAATAATTTTGTATTATTAGTTTTACCATAGTAATTAAAATTAAAGTAATTGTTAGATATATTTTGTGTACTAATAGGGTCAGCGGTAGCCCAAACCCTTTAACCAGTATACGCCACTGGCCTAGAACGCAATTTAAACAAGTTAGTCTGCATTTCCTATTATCCGATATTTTTATTCATATATTGACTCAGATGGTTACATTGTAAACATAGAGGTAACCCGCGGAAATTTATAAGTCTGTGAGGTAACCCAGCTGATTGCCGTAAGGTAACTCTACTCGCAAGATAATAGTTCCCCTAGTTCTACCACATTGTTGATTAATCCGTTTCGGTAACTAGTTGCTGTTCTCGCAAATAATCAACATTGTGTATTTTAGGTGCGTTGAGGGCCAAAAAAAAAGAGCGTTTTGATATTGTATTTTACACTAATAACAGACACATATAATTGCTGCGTTTTGTAGTGCAGTGAAGTATGTTTAAACATGGACTTATCGTCGATGTACTGTTATAGTACCGGTTCCGAAAAAAAAAAAAGTTGCAAAGTTAATTTAGTAGCGAATGTTTAAAACATATTCATGGTTAATAAAAGAAAATACGATTAGCCTGTAGTATTCACTGTAGCCTACTGTGTGTCTTTCGTATTTTAGTGTTTCTCAGGGAGGCGAATATTACATTAAAAGCACGCGAATACTACTTTGCAGACAACAACTATAAATCTCTTTGATAAAGTGATGATAAATATAATGTCTTAAGTTAGCTTCTGATATCCCGATTTCCCTCGCAGAAACCCTAGCAACTCTGCTGACAGGAGACATACGTCATTAAAGATATATTGCAAAGGAAGTATTGTTCCTTTAAACAAAAACATTTAGCTTTCGGATACGCAATACAACACGTATTCAAATAGCGGTTTCGAAATCCCGCGCGTTTTCTAACAAACAAATGGCGGCTTTCTGCTCCTTCAATTTGGGAACATATTTCTCAGTTCTCCACTACAGCGTGGTAGGGGCTCGGGTTGAGGACGCCGTTGACGTCACAGTGCCTGGGGGTATTTTTACTGCCAACGTGACTCGTCGCTGCGCGATCTTTGCTTTCTCCCTCACAAGAGGGAAAAAGCGAGCCAACCTGCTTTCTTAAAGAGAGAAAACAGAGACTGTCGTTCGCGCGGGTAGCTTTGAACCATTTAAAGTTGGACGCACGGGCATCGAAAATTGATGTACACAACATTGTTATTATTATTATTATTATTATTATTATTATTATTATTATTATTATTATTATTATTATTATTAATTATTGTTTTTATTAGTTGTCTTTATTATTGTCATTATTGAGTGTAATGAGTTACCACTGCCACTGAGTATATACCAATTTGCAGTCTGAATAAATACATACATATCCGTACATAATCATTCCATTCTGATTATCTGAAAAAAGTAACAAACCTCCTGCATATATATTAAGTATTAAATTACATAATTGTGATTGTTGTCTTATACAGTGTAAATATCCGATAATTAAGGAGTCCTGTTAACTTAAGTATTTAGGCATAATTTTCGATAATCATTTAAAATGGAACCAACACATTAATCATCTTTGTAATAAATTACGTAAAATAGTATATTATTTTGTTTTACTGAGGAATTACTTGTCAATAAGGTAATTACGTACAATATACTTAACTTTATTTCAATCGGTAATTATGCATGGAATTATGGGATGAGGTAGATCATTTAAATCCAATTTCAATCCACTGTATTTATTACAGAAGAAAATAATTTAAATATGTCTTCATAAACCTATTGATTTTCCATCTCAAAAATTGTTTTTATACTTTGATGTTCTTACAATCAAAGAAATTTAATATATTGTACTAATAAAATTCACACACAAAAATTGAAATAATCTTGAATTGTATTCTCATAGTTATGAAACAAAAGTTATGAATTCTTTAAGATTGTTTGAACCAAAATGCAACACTGTTACAGTATGTAATCATAGTAGTAATTTAGGCCCAAGAATATATAACAAATTTATATTTAAGGACAAGCAATAATTTACATTTGAATCATCATAGGTTATCCAAAAGTCTCAATAGCTTATCACATACAGGGATAGGACTTCACAACAAACTCCCTGCTGAAACTAAAGCCCTTACCTACGCTAGAGTTAAAAAGTCAGTGAAACATATTTTACTTTCCCACATGCCTTTTACTGTCAATGAGTATCTTAGTTTAGCACTCCAAATTTAACTTACAGCTCTTCTTTTCTGTTTGCTTCATGTTGGGGATGAGACTGCCCAAGGAGATAAGATGACCAAGAACTGTGTACAACTAATGGTCTGGAAAAGACTGTGGAGAATTGACTTCATTGCAGAATGTGTTGATTGTATATTCTTGTTGACATCTTGTATGTTGGAATAACACGCTATGTAACCGCATATTTATTATGTTTTCACTCTGACGATGCCATGAAATCATTGTATTTCCTAAGGCTAATAAATATCTATCTATAAATATTGTAATCTGGTCAATTCTAATAGTTCTAGTATAAAATTTAAAAAGTTATATATGGATTTTAAAAAATTGTAAATTTAAATGTATATATTCTAATTTCATAGTAGACATGAGACAAATGGTATAATATACTTATTAATTTCAATTCAGGAATCGGCCCCTGAGTACGAGTTCCACTCTTTCAGGGGCAAATTGAAATATATATTGAGCCAGTACTCTAGTGTTTTTACCGCAGAACTATATGCTTTTCTTTTTTGTTTTTAATTAGACAAAATTGAGGCAGAGTGTTTATCTGCTCCGGCTCTTTAAGCACCATTCTGTCCCTGCAGCAATTACATTTTGATGACTGATTGTGTTGAGAACCCAGGTACTTTTCCGCACTCTCCTAACCTATGATTATGAGCTTGGAGTAGTGTGGACTCCGGCTCATGTTGGCATTCCTGGTAACGAGGCAGTGGATACTGCAGCAAGGGACGGTGCTATGAATGGGTCTGAGGTGTTTTGGCATGAGGTATGGTAAGATATTCAAAATTACCTGAAACATACAATATGGTGGCAATGGGAAGGAGAATGGTCTGCACAAGAGGGAAATAAATTACGAAGAATAAAGAATACTGTTCGAGTCCGGGATTCGTCCACAAGAGCGTCACGACGAAGTTTTACTCAACGGGTTGAGGATTGGTCACTGTCATCTGACAAATGGCCATCTCCTACGTGGCGAGCCTCAGCCGGAGTGTGATGTATACCATGTTCCACTTAAGGTGGAACATTTTTTTATTGCATCGTAGAAAATGACCGTGTCCGTCGGCAATGTGAAATTCGGCCGGCTCTACATGACGCACTTGGAAATGATTTTAATCGTACAAATGCAGTTGTGAGATTTTTTTATCGAGTACTGGACTTGACAGGGTGATTTAGTTTTATAATGACCCGTTTTTACTTATCCTCCCGACCCTTTACATCTGGAGGTTACATTTGATGTTTAGTATATGTTTTTAACAATCTTGACACTCGGACCTTTTACATCCGAGCATTTTATAATTGCGCCAGGTAATTTATTTCGGGTGGCATTTGTTCTATTTATTTTACTATGAAGGACCTGAGAACTTCTCACTTTTAAGTTTTTATGCATCACTTTGTTGAATCTGAATTTGTAAACCTCGTTTTAACCGTGACAACGCTTTTCAGTTCTTTTAAGCATTCTGGTTTTTGTATTGTGTTTCTGTTTTGTGAAGGATTTTAGATAAGGACACAAATAGTCTCAGTGCTTGACGCGCCCTCTTTAAACCCCACTAACTAAGATAAAATATCTGCAGAAAAGAATGGCTCTCATTACCCAATGAGTGGATGAAAAGCGAACTAGTAGTGAATCCATTGAAAACCGAACTAATAGTATTTAGGAGAGGAGGACGACTGATTAATGATGACTACATCGTCTGCGGAGGACGTACGCTGACGTGAAACAACAATTTAAGTACCTAGGGATTACAATGCAAGTAACCAGATCAACCTTTTCAGTCCATCTAAAGGAAAAAGTTACAGCAGCTATCAGAAGCATAAGTGACATCAGACATCTACAAATAATGCCAATAATACCACTATGGAACTTTTTTCGGGTTAAAGTACCACCCTCTCTCATAAAAATGGGTTAGAAATCATACCTATCACTCAGACAGCTACAGGAGCTCGAAAGACTGAAACCAAGGTACAGTACCTGAAAAGAGTGATTGGAGTTTCAAAATTCTCTCTATCAAGATATGCAAATGTCTTACCTAGGGAAATTTTCTTAGTTGAAGACCTGAGACTGCGAATGCTACTGCCATCTACACCAGCATGTGAGGAACTGCTATGAAGAGGGGCTCCATAAGTGAAAGCTTCTACAATACTGATGCCATGGTAAATAAGGAAAGGATGCGAGCAGAATATGAACTGAGGCACGTAGTGACGTGCTTTGCGATCCATGGTTTACACCATCGTATCTGGACCAGGAAGTCTTTCCACCAGGCCTGCTACAAGTGTATATGTGTACTTGTAGTGAACAGTGTGAAACTTACCAAGCCTTGGAATGTAACAAGAGATCAGTATCGCTGATTCAATTTTGTACAGACTAGAGTCATCTTCCCATTGTGTAGTGAATAGTGTGACAACCAGTGTACCTCTAAACAACTTTCTATAGACAAGAGTCATATCGACTTTTGCCCATTGGGCGCTTTACATATTATTATTATTATTATTATTATTATTATTATTATTATTATTATTCTCTTTCTAACTCTTTGATTTCAACTTGTGGAATTGATGAATTACCAGACGTTATAAAAAGTTGTGCCTTTCTTTAAGTAACTCCATTGATTGATATATGTAATTCATCTTTGACTTCAGGTAAATTTCCTGAAAATTTTAATCTAGTAAAAGTCCGCCCAGTCCTCAAAAAGGGCAAAAAAAAAAAACAATGCATTGAAAACTATAGACGTGTTGCTCTGTTGTCGGTATTTCCCAAAATTTTTGAAAAAGTGATGTACAACAGATTCGTACCCTACTTGGAATGTAATAGGCCTAACTTATTTTGTACTTCACAATTTGGCTTAAATAAAGGTAAAGGAATTAATAATGCCATTCAGAACTTTACAGAATCCATTCTAAATACTAAAGACAACAAAGAGCAAGTTGTATTTTTCTGTACATAAACGACCTTCCATTAACCATAAGTCCAACTAAACAGTATTATTTGCAGATGACACAAACATTGTACTACACGACTAAAGGAATACTGACTTGCAACAAAATATTAACGAAACTTCCAAAACACTTGAGCAATGGTTAACAGATAATAAGCTCAAATTAAATGCAAATAAAACAGTATTTATGAATTTCAATTAACAATGGTTGCACGACCCTGTACAGATTACACTTAATGGCACCATAATTAAAGAAGTTAAAAACATAAAATTTCTAGGTATCTGGGTTGATACAGACCTGACATGGGAAAGCCACATTCTTGTTAACAGAAAAAATATCTCGACTATGCTATGTATTCCGAGTTCTCTAAAAAATATCACCCATTGAACTACTACTGTCAGTTTATTTTGGCTATGTACATTCAGTCGTATCATATGGAATTATATTCCGGGGATCATCATCAAAATCTTCTCTTATACTTAAACTACAAAAAACGAATTAAAATTATGAAGCAAGTATCCATTCGCAAAGAAAGTAATGGACTTTTCAAGGGACTTAAAATTTTACTGGTACCCTGTGTTTATATCCTAGAAACAGTATGCTTTATTCATAAAAATTTAAATTCCTTTAAAACAAACTCAGAATATCACGAGCACAATACTAGGACATACAATAATATACATTGGAATTATCACAGACTTGCCAAAACTCTCAACACCCCTACACATGCTTGCAGTAATTTATATAATAAACTTCCCCCACATGTCAAGGCACATAACAATAGTGTGTTTAAGAAATCTGTTAAAATATATTACTGACACACATGCCAATGTGCACAAAGGAATATTTAAATATAAAATTTTAAATTTTAAGCATTTATTCTTGTGAGTACTGCCCTTCTGTTCTCTCTTGTTTCATGTGCCTGGAGACCCTACTGGAAGAGAGGCAGCATCAAGACCCAGAAGAAAGAAAATCAATTGCCTGCTAGTGTGTGAATACAAAATAATTAGTGAATCTCTTAAAATAAACTCAGCATCTTATTTACCAGTAACTATTCTAGTGTGTTATGAATTACTGACAGAAATAGTAGTATATTAGTACTCCGTTATTTGCTTAGTGATTAACTACATTATATTCCAAGTAACTAGCATCCTATTTAATAAGCATGTGACATGTTATCGATTAAGATGACTGTAAAATGATTGCATCATTGTTAGATTAATGTACACTGACTATGCCATGAATAATTGTATCCCAACAGTTAATAAAATATCTGTCCGTCTGTCCGCCCATCTATCTATCTATCCATCCATCCATCCATCCATCCATCTACCTACCTACTCACCCAGCTATCTGTCTGTCTGTCTATCTACCCATCCATCTGTCTACTCATCCACACACACATACACAAAGTATACATAGTCAGTGGCTGTTTCAGGGACTTATTGCTATGCCCTCTTCAGCCGTCGTGATCAATACATAGGATATACATGGCCAGATATTAACAAAATTAAACAACAAATTATAAAATTTAAAGGATTATTAACCTTTTTTCTTGTGGTGCCAGTTGTCAATTTTTTTTTTTATGGAACAAGAATTCCTGATGCAGTTCATTTGCCTATTACTTTTGTCCGCTGGTTCATATTTTGGATGATGAGCGATTTGGGTTACCATCGTCTCTCTCCCTTTGTGTTGGTTTTCGACGATATACAGATGAACCAACGTGTGGTCCTTTATGTTTGTATATGTGTTACCGTGGGGGTTGTGGATCGTTATGGTGTGTGAGTAGTTTTTCTATTGTTGTTCTGTTATTTGTGTCAGGTAGTTGTGTGAAGATTGTGTGTGTATTGCCTGTTGAGTGCGAAGAATGTGTATTTATCGTTGATGTCCTGTAGGTGTGTGAAGAGTGGTGTTGTATTTGTTGTGTGATATACGGTGTGATTGGTGCTTCGTCTTGGGAGTCCGGAAATTGATCTTAGGATGCGCATTTCTCTTGCCTCAAATTTTCGTCTGTTGGAGTTAGATGTTTGTACTAGGAATATGGAGGGGTGCATACAAAGGGATCGTACCAAAGCTTTGTAAAGATGGTGGAGTGTGGGAGTTGAACAGCCTGGGCATCTGATGCCACTAAGGTAGCTGATTGCATAGTGGCCGCATTAAAATTGTTCCAGGTATTATTGGCAAGAGTGGTCCAGGATAATTTGGAGTATATTGGGATGCAGAGATAGTGAGTTGTCGCCGGAGGGGGATTTGGGTGGTACCGATTGTGATGGGGTTGGCGTTTACTGTGTGAGAGCGGAGGGAGGAACGGAGCACACACGTTTGTGTTTTGTTTGTGTTTATTTGAATTCGCCACATGTTGGCCCAGGTGATATATCGCCGCAGTGTTCTATTTATTTGGGCTCTGGCGGAAAATAGTCGGGGGTGTGTCGCCCAGAAAGCGACATCGTCTGCATACTGAGCTAGTCCAACGTTATTGTCTATGGGGGGGGGGATGTCCGACACAAAAATATTGTAAAGGATTGGAGAGAGGACACAACCTTGTGGGACTCCAGCTTCGATTCGGAAGGTTTGAGACAACTCGCTCCTTCCGAGTCTCACCTGTCCTGTACGGTTTGATATGAAACTAGAGACCCACCTGGTTATTTCATGTAGGAGATGGAGTAGGGAAAGTTTGTACTTAAGGGCGTCTATCCACACCGTGTCAAATGCACGTTGTGCGTCAAGCGCAACGAGGATGGCGTAATGTCTATGTGTGTGAGCCACTTCAATGGATGTAAGCACCCGTATCAGTCGGTCGTGCAGCTGGACGCCCGGCCTGAGTGACCGGAATCAGGTCCCGCTCGCCCAGGTGCACGTGTAGACGCGACGCGACTACTTTCTCCATTAATTTGGCTATTGTTGTTGTCAAATTGATTGGTCGGTAGTTCGTTGGTTGGGACGCGTCTTTGCCAGGTTTTGGGAAGAGCAGAACATGTGAGTGCTTCCAGCGGGGGGGGGGGGAGTGTGTCTGAGTCTAAGACGTACTGTGTAGAGTCCGGCAAGGTAGTGGAGTGCAGTAGGTGGAAGTTGTTTTAGAACGTCGTACGTGATGCCCTCTGGTCCGGGGGCTGAGTTTTTGCATTGTTTTAGTGCTTTTGTTAAATCGATGGCTGTAATGTGGTCGAGTATAGCGTCGTTAGTGGAGCGTTCTTGTGGCGCTGGAAGCGGATTGTAGAGGTGGTGGTTGTCTGTGATGTGTCTGGTTATTGTGTTGTAGTGTGCTGCGTCGAAGTTGTGGTCGTTTGGAGTAGTGTGGATGGCTGCAAGTGTGTTGCGGAAAAGGTTTAGTTTGCCTGGCTTGTCGTGTATAATCGTGTCGCCGTCGCGGAGTGGGTGGTCTGGAAAAGTATTTCTCCCCCGAATACGCTTTATCGTGTCCCAGAAGCGCTTCGGGTTTGATGTTCTATTGTGATCTAGTTTGTCTATTAGTCTTTTCCATCGTTGCGCTTCGTATTGGGTGATCGCATTGCGAACGTCTTCTTGTAGGGAGCGGTATAATCGTCTGTCGTCGTCATCGTGCGTTCTCATGTAGAGTCGGTGCGCCGCTCTCTTCGAGTTTATTAGTTTAACTATGTCAGGTGGTAGTCGCCTGCGTGCGTCTGTGCGTCGTTTTTTTGTCGGTACTGCTATTTCTAGAGCTTCATTCAACACCTGTGCGAACGTGGTGTCTGCGTCGTTGATATCGTCTGTGTTTGTAATTCCAACATGGGGGAGGTTAGTTGTCATATGCGTTTTGAATTTAGTCCAGTCGGCGTGTTTGAAGTCTCGTATACATATGGTTTCATTTGTTTGGGTGTGCTGATATGAGGGTGAAGCAAGTTTCAGTAGGATGGGGGAGTGATCTGTGTTTAAAGATGGCAGGACTTGTAGTGAGGTGATACGGTTATGAAGGAGTGGGGAAGCGAAGATTTTATCGGGTGTTGTGAAGTTTTGGTTTCCATATGGAGTTCTTGTTGGTGCTGGGGGCGGGACCTGGGTGTAAGTGAGAGTGGGTAGGAGGGTAACTAATTTGGTTCCTTTGAGGTTTCTGCTGTTGTCGTGGAGGATTTGATGATGGAGATTAATGTCTGTTGCTATTACTATGTTGGTGAGGTTGTTCACAAATAAGAGGAGAGATTCTGGGATAGGATCGTTGGGAGGGGAGTAGAGAGAAACCATATGAATGTGGGAAGTTCCGTGGTCGATTCGTACAATGACACATTCGTTGTTATCGGGAAAAGGGGGGGGGGAGAGGAATGTGTGTTGTGTGGACGTCATGTTTCATTATTATCATGGCTCCACCACCTGTGGGGAGGGCGTGCGGTTGTCGGTCGTATCTGTATGTATTGTAGCCTCTCATTGTGAATCTGTCTGTCTGTCTCAGTGATGTCTCAATGAGGCATACAACGTCTGGGTCTTGTTCTTCTATTAAGTGCGTAAGTTCGGTTCTGTTGTTGTACAGGTGTCGAATGTTGCAGTGAATTATAGTCGTGTCGTGTCTGAGTCGGATAGTGCCCATTAAGTGTCTTTTATTTAGGTGTTATCTGGATGTGTGTTCGTGGGGGCGTTGGTGGGAGGGGTTGGTCCGGGAATTTGGTCAAGTCTGTCCACCAGTGCTGATTGGAATGCAGTATCTATGGGGGATTGTAACTTCTGTACGACGGGCGAGATAATGACATTTATGTTGTTGCCGTATGGGGTTACCGATATATTTCTGTTTATTGTTCGCTTTGCTGTTGTTTTGATGGCTGCTGTGGTGGCCTCCAGCCTGGAAGGGGGGGTTGTGTTTATGGTGGTGGTAGTAAAGAAAGAAGTCAATTTGTCGATCGCCTAGTTTAGTTTGTCTTCTATGTATTTTTCCAGTCGTTGTATGTGTGCTGTGATCTGGACGTTGATGAGTCGGTCTATATAGGCTGAAAGTTGTTGTGGACTGGGGAGGGAGCGTTGGGGTGGGGTGGCGGCTTTTGCATATGATCGTGGGAGGATTGGGTGTCCTTGGTGCTGCTTGGTTCGTGGGGTGTGTTGATGGGAGGGGGAAGTTGTCCATATTGAAGATTGGTGGGTGTAGTGCGGGGGTTGGATGTGGCATGCAGCTTGGTTTGGAGTGGGTTTCTTAGGGACGGGACTGAGAGTTGGTTCGTCTGGTAGGTCTACGTCTTTTGGATACAAAGGGCAGTGCATTTGTCCAGTGTAATGCCCGTCTCGTTTGCATGTCGCGCATCGGTGTGGTCGGTCTGTATGTCTGCAATTGTTACCAATTTGCCACATTTCAAACAAACGGAGGGGTTGGGGCAGTTTTTCTGGGTGTGGAGGTATTGCTGACAGTTTCTGCGTGGGTGGGAGGTGTCGACTAGAGAGTTTCGTGGTTTGGCAGTTGTATATCCGCCCCCAGAGTTGGAGGCCATTTGTGAGGAGAGAGGCAATGGTGTCGGTGCTGGTGGAAAAAATACGGATTATTGGTGTTGGGCCGTTGCTGCTTAATATTCTGGTAACTCGCGAATGTCAAATATTGGCTGATTTCATGGCTTCTGAAATAGTTTCCGGTTCCATTTCAGGGGTTATGCCTGAAGCTACTACATTGGATTCGCGCAGGGCGTGGAGGTTGAGGGAAGTTGAGTTAGTTGCGGGGTTGTGCGTTTTTTTATAATAGTCTGCCCCTGGGCCGAATGTGGATGGTGGTACATGGTTGATGAAAGTGCCCAGGTGACTGCGGTCTTGCAATGTCAGTGTGGTGGAGGAGAATCTTTGAGACCAGGTTTGCTTGGAGGGGTTATCTTTAGATCTATGGATTTTTTGTAAATGCAGGTGGGGTTGTTTTTGTGGAGTGTTTGGTTTTGGATGCGGAGGGTGGGGGGGAGTTGGGAGGGTGTAGGTTGTGTGCTTGCCGTTGTCGGGTTGGTTGGTTCTGTAGACTGGCGAGTTGTTTGTTTGGCTGTGTTAGGGGTGGTAGTGAGAGGAGTGTTTTGATTCTGTATCGGGTTTCTCTTGGTGATGTTCTGGTCGCAGGTTTGTGGAAGGGTGTGCTTATTTCTTGGGAGGCATATTTGAGATTCAAAGGGCGTTGAGCGGGCTGGCTAAGCCATGGGGCTTGTCGTTTGGCTTGGGATGGCAGGAGCTATTGTGTTTCATTGTGGGGGCCAAAAGCTGAGGGTGGGATGTGGAGAGTGAATTTGGACAGGTGGTTGTGGGAGTGAAAATTAATTATGAAAAGGTGGTCTTTTTGTTTGAACCAGCGGACGTTTATTGATATTTCTTTTAGAGTAGAGTGCAGTTGTGTGGCGCTGTATGTGATCGGCGTCAGATTCGGAGTAAGCATCAGAGGAATCTTGTTCCGGGATCAGTCCTACAGGGGTAGTGGGTTTTTTGTCTGTGCGTCTGGGGTGGCGTGGGGATGTCATTCTGTCCAGGGAGTGGGAGCAGCGGTGGTTTGAGAGTATTTTGTCTGGTGGTGCGGGATTGTGTGGTTTGTCATGTTCCATGTTCGTCGGTCTTGTTGGTTTTTTTTTTTTTTTTTTGGTTAAGTCAAGAAAAATGGTACACTTCACTTATTACTGGCACCACTTACCTTTTCCGGGTTGTATTCCTTGTAATCCTTATTGGTACACAGTATAACTTAAATTTAAACATACATCTTGATTAACTTAAATTAATTTAAACTTTGAAATCTCTTATGTTTATCATTTTACACGTGTAATATTTACTCCTTTGCACCGCTGAAGTTATCGCTTTGCACTTTTTATTTCACACACACACACACACACACACACACCAAAGGAGGGCACTTGGGCTTACAGATTTAGGTATTTAAAAAAACCCTGAGATTGAGAATAATAACGTCACTGTAGATTACACATTTAGATAGCACACACCAACAAACAAAAAAAAATAATAATTTCACTGAGGGGGGAGAAAAAAACTCACTGGAGATTGAAGATAATGTCACTGCAATTTCAACATTTAGGTTTCGCACACCATCAAGGAAAAAATAATTTCACTGGACATTTAGAATTCACGAGAAAAAAACACTTCACAGGGGCACTCAGGCTAATTGCAAATTGAACTGAAAAGGAGGAAATCATTTAAAATGCAAGAACAAAGTCGCGCCAAAACACGGCAGAAAGTTGGTCGGCCGTGGGTCGTTCTTGTAGACAGCTGATGGATGAACTCGGACCGTCAGGGTCACACACGTACACACCAGTTGGATGGGCGCCGACCAACGCCGACCGTTAACGTCGCGCCAGAACAGGGCGAATGGATGTTCACAAAACGTCGAGGTATCAGCAGTACACTGTAAGCAGTCTACCCATCCGGGGGTGGGGGGGTGCTGTCATTGTATCCCTTGTTGCATGGATACTGCCTGCTTTAGGGCCTTATGTGCCCTCTTCAGGCCGGGGTGTTTTCAGTTGTAGAGTTTGAGATTTGGTCAACCTGGTTAATTGCGGGGACAAGAGAAGCATAGTGGCTCATGACGAGTGCGCATCTGCAGCCGTGGCATTTTGTTTTAGGCTTTTGTTTGGAGGTTTATTCAATGGATGATGGGCTTGGAGTTGTGTGGGAGTCGAACAGTATTGCTAGTTCATACGAACTTATACCTGAGCTAATGGCACATTGGGATGCTTTCTCACTTATTGTGGGCGGCTATTATATTGCTGGAGTATGGAATCGATAGAGGTTGGTGGATTGGTATGGCGAGGATTTAGGAAGATTTCTCGTGTGAATTCTTTATTGAGGGCTTGGTGGATGTATTTGGTGTTTTTCTGGGTATTGTATTGGGAGATGGGTTGGATTTTGGTGACGTTGTATACTGTTTGGTTGTTGGTGTTATGGAGCAGGTTAAATGCTTTTCTAGCTAGTCGTCTTTCTGTCGCACAGAGTTGTGACATAATGGAGGGGGAAAGTTTGGTGAATAGTTGTGATGCGTACAGGATGGAAGGTCGGATAATTGTCTTATAGATAATCATTGTAGTGTTAGGTTGGCAACCTGGGTTTTCCGGTCCTCTGCCTGCCATCCTGTTCAACAGTGGGATAGACAATTTTAGTTTCTTCCTGACGTTGTGAATATGGCTTGTAAGTTTGGGTTTATCATTGAAGGTGACGCCTAGATATTTGATATTTGATTTGACGTTTGGTGTGTTGTTGATTAAGATAGGATATCTTACTCTAGCACCCAATGGACATTTTTGTTTTTTAATCAACATGGCCTGGGATTTATCAGTGTTGACTACCAATCTCCACTGTCCAAGCCATGTTTGTAGTGTGGTATTGCTGTGCCGCCTCGCTATGTTTATTCTATAGTATGTGGAGGTGTATATGACGTCATCGGCGAATTGTCCTAATCTGACGTCGTTTTGTGGTCTCGGAATATCTGCTACACAGAGATTGAACAGCGCGGGTGAGAGGACTGTGCCTTGCGGGACGCCACTATATACTGTTATTTCTGTTGATAGGTGTTCGTTAAGTTTGATTTGCGCCGTACTATCTCTTTTGAAGTCAGATATCCACCTCGTGAATTGTGTTGGTAGTGCAAGTCTCGTGAGTTTGTATCAGAGTCCGTCCTGGCAGATAGAGTCGAAAGCTCGGTGCGTGTCTAGTTGCTACCATGATAGTAGTTTTACGAGTCTCCAGGCCTGTTCTACTGGTGTCATAAACTTTAGTATTTGGTCTATGATGTCGGTGCCTTGTCGGAATCCGGCCTGTGTGTCAAGTAGTAAATTGTTGGCTTCTATGTAGTGTTGCAGTCGTCTGTTAAGAATTCTTTCAAGTACCTTACATACGGTCGCTGTGAGACTAATCGGTCTGTAGTTTTTCTTGTCTCTATGGTCTTTACCAGGTTTCGGGAAGAGCAATATATGGGCATGCTTCCATCGTGGGGGCAAAATTCCCATGCGAAAGATCGCCCTGTATATTGCCGTCAGAAACTCAATGGCCTTATCCGGGTATTGTTTTAATAGTATGTTCTGTATGGTGTCTGGTCCTGCAGCTGTGTTTCTGGTTCTGTGTATGCTGTTTATGACTTCTTGTTGTGTGATGTTCGCAGTGAGTATGTTGTCGTATTCTATATCTGTGGGAGTGTAGAGGTTGTTGTTTTCTCTAATGTTTGTGGTAATTTGGTTGTAATGCTCATTATCGAAAAGGGGTTTTCTTGGGTGTTATGTATTTGTTGTATGTGAGCCCTGAATATGTCCAATTTCTGTGTTGTTTTCTTTCAGAGGGTGGTTAGTAGTGGAAACTACACTACCAGTGTTCAATAAAACCGCCACAAGCTCTTTGCCCAACCGAACAATGGTAACCGGACACTGGCCGTGGGTAGAAGCACATATACCACGAGACACAACCGCGAGGTAGAAAATTTTGCGTTTATCCTTACTCGGAATTTTGTGTCTCGGCTCTAGTCATTGCGGTGATTGAGTGGAATTTTCACTTGTACGCTTATTCTGCGCCAAACGACCTCGCTGACAACATTCACGAGCAAAATGCCCTAAACTATCACAAACAAAACACCTTTTGACTTGTTCAGAGCATAACCGCCTATCTGGGTAGGTTCCACCAAAACATGATCATTCAATACCCCATGACTCCTCACACATAAGGAATCTAACTGAAATTGGGAATTTTCAGCAGACACGCACGCATACACACAGGAGAGAGGCAATTCGAATGCGAGATGTGTGCAAAGTGTTTCTCAGAATCGACATTTTTAAACATACATGCCCGCATACATACAGGCGAATTGCTGTTCAAATGCGAAGTGTGTGGAAAGTGTTTCTCACAAATGGGAAACTTAAATCGACATGCACGCATTCATACAGGGGAAAGGCCATTCAAATGCGAAGTGTGTGCAAAGTGTTTCTCACAGTTGGAACATGCACGAATTCACAAACGCGAAAGGCCATTGATATGCGAGGTATGTGGAAAGTGTTTCTCGCAATTGGGACAATTAAATAAAGAAGTACGCATTCACACAAGCAAAAGGCAATTCAAATGCGATGTCTGTGGGAAGTGCTTCTCAGGTTCGGTGAATATAAGAAAACATGCTCGCATTCACAACGAAAGAACATTCAAATGCGAGAACTGTGGAAAGTGTTTCTCACAATTGTCAGTTTTAAACATACACACTCGGATTCACACAGACGAAAGGCCTTTCCATTGCTTGGTGTGTGGAAAGTGCTTCACAAGATCGTCAGCTTTAACCAGACATGCACGCATACACACTGGCGAAAGGCCATTCAAATGTGACGTGTGGAAAGTGTTCCGCAGTATTGGAACAATTAAGGGAACATGCACACAGGCGAAAGACCATTCAAATGGGAGGTGTGTGGAAAGTGTTTCTCGCTATCGGGAAGTTTAAGGGAACATGCACGCATACACAGAGGTGAAAGGCCATTCAAATGCACGGTATGTGGTAAGTTGTTCTATAATCAGCAAACATATGGGGACATGTACGCGTACACACAGACGAAAGGCCATTCAAATGCGACGTGTGTGGAAAGTGCTTTTCTCTGTTAGGACACGTGAAGAAACATGCACGCATACATACAGATGAGAGGCCATTCAAATGTGAAGTGTGTGGAAAGTGTTTCTTATCATCGTCAGATTTGAGCAGACATGGACGCATGCATACAGGCGAAAGGCCATTCAAATGCAATATCTGTGGAAAGTATTTCTCACAATTGTGACATTTAAACAAACATGCAGGCATTCACAAAGGCTAGAAGTCTGGTCACACTAACGCTGGACGCTGGAGCGACAGCGAAACTTGTAATCCCGCGTCGTCTTCACACCAAAGTGAGATGCAGTCGCGAATAGGTATGGATTCTTCTTAGGAAGATGTACTTTTGCTTCATTCAGTTGCTGAAGAGGATCACAGGTTCCTCCATATACCTTCACCATCACCGCCGCTGCTGCTGCTACTACTACTACTACTACTACTACATCATACCACTCTTGCTGTCAGAGTAGCACCTTGGTTAACCGAAACTCCGGTTAACAGAAAGTAAATTATTTGTTTCATACAATTTCACTGCGTCCGCTGCGACTTTCAGTGATCGTGAATAATATCTAGTTAATTTTTTTAGTACGCATCCTCTAATAAATAATTTACAATAATAATAGTTCCATGTAATAAGTTATCGGATACTACTCATAATTTTTCGACCCATACTGACGACCTTTTATCTTGCTCTCTATGTTCGGACAACACTGATAAATTTTACATGGGTCTGAAGGGACTACGCATTCATACCGCCAAAGTCCATTCTAATGTCTCTCCCCTTTCTCAGCACCTTTCCGATACTTCTTCCGAAGACACTTTCTTTTCGACGCTCTCAAGATGTGAGAATAATATCCCCATTTTACGTCGAATTCCTAAAGGTGCACGTTGTTTCGCGGCTGATAAATTAGCATAACTTATGGACAAATGTGTCTCTCTCAATTTTGACCAATCTTGGCATCAATTATTCCTCTTTGCATATACTGCTCTCAAAGTTTCTGTCAAAGAAAATCGGAAGTCGGATAAATCTTTAATCTCAAAAATTAAAGCGAACATTCAGACATTCTCACTGGAATCTACACCCTATAAATATAAATTTTCTCTCTCTACTTCTCGTCTAGTTGAAACTAAGGTAGCTGATGGTGATATCCGTGGAGCTGTTCGAGTCCGTTCATCTGATTATGGCATAACCAAAGCTTCAAGTGCTACATATGAAGCCTTAAAATTGAAACATCCTCCACCTTCACGGCCTCTTTCCTTTCCCGTTCCGCCTTCTGGGTCAGATGTTATGTTGACTGTCTCTCAAGGCATGGTACTTAAAGCTATACATAGTTTTCCCACTGGTTCTGCGTCTGGATTGACGGCATCCGACCTCAACATTATAAGGACCTCACATCTAAATCTGCAGGTGATTCTGGACGTCGTCTCCGTCAATCTATTACTCAATTAGTTAATTTCATGCTATCAGGCAATGTCAATAGCCATATTTGCCCACATTTATACGGGGCCTCTCTGTTAGCCATTAATAAGAAGGATGGAGGAATACGACCCATTGCAATTGGGAACACTCTTCGTCGACTAACTTCCAAAATCGCCTGCATTTCTGTCAAAGAATCAGCTAGTACTTTATTACTTCCTGACCAGCTTGTTTTTGGCGTTGCTAAAGGATGCGAATCTATTATGCACACAGTGCGAACTTTTGAAGACATAAATAAAAACAATGATCATGTTCTATTAAAGCTTGATTTTAGTAACGCCTTTAACTGTATAGAACGCGATTGTAAGCTCGAAATCGTTCAAAATTGTCCCCCAATTATATGCTTTTTATGGCAAGCCTATCGGGAACTTTCTAACTTGTATTATAATCTTGATGTAATCTCCTCTCACACAGGCGTTCAACAAGGCGACCCTCTCGGTCCCCTTCTTTTCAGTCTTACTCTTCAATCCGTAGTATCTAAATTAAATAGTCCTTTGAATCTCTTCTATTTGGATGATGGCATTTTAGTGGTCCTCCGGATATTGTCTTATCTGACCTTGCAACGCTTATTAATTCTTGTCAGCCTATTGGTCTTGAGCTAAACCCGGATAAATGCGAGTTATATTTTTGCTCCGCACAGGATGATATTGTATTTACAACTTTTAATGCTCTCACTCCTGGAATTCGACTTTCATCCCCTTCCACTTTGACACTCCTTGGTTCCCCAATATTACTGCCAGCTGTGGAAGTTATGTGTGATAAATTAGATACTATGAAACATTTATTTATTGGCCTACAATCTCTTTGCACTCATACAGCATATTTCCTTTTAAAAAATTGCTTTCACATACCTCGCCTAACATACAGTACTTCCTTCGCACTACCCCTCTCTGGTTATTTCCTCTCTTCTTCTAGAGGCTGATTGTACAGTATTTTGCGGGATTGTTTGGAATCTATTCTTAACCCAGATAAGACTGACGTCCTATATATAGGACACCGGACGTTTTATTTTTTTAAGATTATTGTGTAAGATTTTCATAGTCGGCAATCATGATACCATAATCCTTATGTGTTATAAATTGCTACCAATTTTTTTTTATTATGTTCAGTCTGTCATAGTCATTGTTGTTAACATATTTGTGTGAGTCATGGCTGTGGAGCAGAACATGTTGTTCTGGAAGTGATATATATATATATATATATATATATCACATGCTATAGGTATAATACTTTTGATATTGATAGGGCATATTCGTATGATGTGCTTCGTATATAATAATTCATAATTAGATTCAATTTTTTATTTAGTGTTATGCCATATCATGGTAAAGTTAGGCTTACTACATGAAGTACGTCAGTCATAAGAGAGGACATTTCGTAAGACTGATGGTACTCATGTTATTATAGGGGGTTTTCACTAAATGAAGCCTTACAAATGATTCAGGACGACCAACTTGCTATACCTAACTGCAATAACATTTCCATCGCTATTTTATCACCAAAAATGCCTGTGGTAACGTAACTGATGAGGATTCTGGTGATGAAAATAACCCTACAATTGACAATATGGCTGGAAGTCAGTTGCGAGCTGAGACGGAAGTAACCCTCAACACATAAGGAGATGGAATGGATGATTATGATGACGAAAGTCATAATGGTGATGATGAACATAGTAAAGGCGGTGGTGAGAATGGCAGTAGAAATACTAGTGATTCAGCAACCGATATATAGATAAAGAGAAAGAATAATAAATTTCAATTGGGAAGAAGTTGACATACAGCAAGGAAATACTATATTTTTCAATTTCCGTGCACACCGTTTCAAGATACTCTAGAAATTTGAAGAAGAAAATATCAGTGAAATAGCCCAATATCATATATTAGTATAACAAAAATATGGGTGGACCAAAACATCAATCTGTACAAAACATCTATTAGAAGCAAGAAATGGTACTTTAGTCTGCATTGACGTAGCAGAACAAAATGCATGGCAGCTATACAAGATAAACTCCAACGAAAAACTCGATCATCTTGCATTTCGCAAATGTCTTGTCTTATCTGTTCTCGAATCCACTGCTGGACATGTACAGTCAAGCAGTATGCCAGCGGTCGTCAACTCACTGCACTCTCGGACTATCGTCTCTTACCTGCAGGTGCATTTGTGGCTGCTGGCGGGTATGCTCTCTAACTAATCCTGCTGCACTTACCCTTTACCCATTTCAGCGAATGCTGACGACCACTGCGGTAGACCATCTCATCTAAGACTGAGCAAAATGATTCAAGGTTTGATGGAAGTAATCATTTTGTGGTATCTCAAGAAAAACAAACTCGATGCAGACGGTGTCACACAAAGACAACAATAATATGTATGAAGTGTGATGTTGGTGTACATGTAAAATGTTTCATCACGTATCACACACCATAAACATTCTCGAAAAATACAATAATCTTATTGTGTGAGTGATATTATAATTTTGTGTTAATTTGGTGTATTGTTACGCTAAACAATTTATACATATTAGTGCTAAAACGACTTATGTCATATAATGATTTTGCATGGGGATATGACTGACGTCCTATATATATAGGACACTGAAAATCTCGGATACTATCAACATAAACAATTTAAAAACAGCTTTGTTATGTTATATCAATTACAATTAAATAATTCATACAAAAAAATCGTATTTTTTTAACAAAAAATAATTCATTCTTATCTAGGCTAATAACTTCATTGGTTGGCTTAAAAAATTCAAGATACTGTACACAACTTCATTGCAAAGTCCCAAGCAAATTATTTACAGTAGCTGAAAAATGAAATAAAGCCCAATGAGTGCATTATCATTGGTGATTTTTCAGACAATTACAGTTTCATTAGCCAGGATGCTACACAAGATCATCACTGGAGTACATCTCAAGCAACAATACATCCATTCACAGTATATTACAGAAATTCAGTTGCTGGTAATTTAGAGAACCTTTGTTTTTCAGTAATTTCGGAATGCTTAGTTCACGATAGTGCAACAGTTTTTTTTAAGGAAAATGATAAAACATCTGAAACAAACACATACCGAAATATCTCAAATATATGATATCAGTGATGGAGCAGCTAGCCAATACAAGAACGAAAAAAAAACCTTCGTTAATCTACTCAATCATGAACACGATTTTCAAATACCTGTGGAGTGGCATTTTTTTTAACTAGTCACGGTAAAGGGCCTAGTAACTATGTAAGGGGCACAATCAAGCGACTCACTGCAAAAGCCAGCCTGCAAGGAACTCTAATTTCAACTCCTAAAGAACTGTATGATTAGTCAAAATACAATATACCGGTACAGGGAATTACTGTATCATTCACATCCATTGAATAATATAAAGAAGTAGTTACAAATCTAAATCCTCAAAGATTTGTCGGCCTCAAGACTGTTCCCGGAAAAAGAAGTGTTCACTGTGTGGTTCCAGTTAACAGAAAGTTAGCAATAAAACCCTACTCTGCTTCATCAGAAGTACCGAAACTAGTTGAAATCAGACGTGTTACGCCCACTGGTCATCAACGCTGAAACGCATCTCGCAGTGACCAGCAGCAGTGATGGCGCATGACGCAGCGGCGAGTTGTTTTAATTTATAACTTCCTTATTTTTGAAGATCCCATTATGAAAATTTGACAGCCTAATGAAAATGTTCAGTAAATTGTAATTAATTTTTTATTATGTGAATTAAAGTATTCGCTTTTATGTAATGGGTTTAAAAAAAAAAAACTTTTTGAATTTCTCTAAATACAATTTTAGAGCTGCACTGAATTACAGTATCGTAATAACCTATTGTGTAAGCTATCTAATGATATCTTTAAAAAAATTGTGTAATTATTCTTATGGTCAGAAAACAAATTGAAAATAGATCTACGTGCTCAAATAAAAATATTTTAACTGCCCATTACATTTAAACGGTAAAACGAGATGAATAATGTTGAAGACAAAACCAATGTGTTCCAGATATTGACTACACTCGTAAATAGTGCCGTTACATATTATCTGCTTTGTAATAGGTCCATGGTAACAGTCTAGCTTCCTTTGTAGGCGATTCAAGGTCTTTTACCCCGTAGGATGCAGGCGGTTATAGATGCGGAGGGATTACATACCAGGTATTGAATTTTTTTGTCTATTTTGATTTTTGTTTATTGGTCTCCGAGATGTATTTCTTTATTTTTTTAATGCAAAGAAAAGGATTATGTTTGTTTATTCCTATCCCAGAAGGATTTCTTTTACTTAAGGTTTATTTTTGTTTATTTCTATCTGAGAAGATTTCGTTTAGTCTCTTTAAATGCAAGATACAAGGGAAGGGATTGCTATTATGTATCTAATTTGCCCTTTGTAAATATTAACTTTCTGTTAAATATTTCACAACACTTGTTATTATCAGTATACAAGAATTAAAAAATGAGAATGAAAAAACAAAGTATAGACTGAGATTCGAACTGGAAACCTTTCGGATACAAGACCACAATGCTACCGACTACGCTATGCGAGAGAGACAATGACTCTTTAAGAAGCATGTTATATAATTATCATATAGTGGTGGAAGTGGAGTGTTGGAAACATTTACGACAGAAGAAATTCGTCCGCGTGTGTATCATGCACTGACGAATGCACCCGAAGTCTTCCGAATCGGACAAAATCTGGAGCCCGGTCATTTTTTTTTGTCTAAGAGTGTACACAGTGACGTATATATTATGCAAATCTAGTCTTTCAGGTATAGCTCCCTGTAAAGCAGATTTGAATAATTTCAAGGAAAAATTGTTCCGCGGCCGGGTACCGATCCGGGGACCTCTGGTTGAACGTACCAGCGCTCTTACCAACTGAGCTACCCGGGAACTCCACCCGACACCGTCTCAACTTCTCCCTTTATATCCACACAACTCGCGTGGGCTGACGAAACGCCAGAGACCCACATCGAGTGCACACAATCTCTCTGTGACTTGGAATTGTGGTTTTCTGTTAACGTGCACAGTGACGTATATTTTAAGCAAATCTAGTCTTTCAGGTAAAGCTTCTTGTAAACCAGATTTGAATAATTTCAAGGGAAAAATTGTTCCGGGGCCGGGTATCGATCTCGGGACCTCTGGTTGAACGTACCAGCGCTCTTACCAACTGAGCTACCCGGGAACTCCACCCGACACCGTCTCAACTTCTCCCTTTATATCAGCGATGTCAGACAGGGACTAAATGGAGCAGAGCGCTCCACTAGACTGGTTTCGTGCTCCGGTGTTTCCACAGACATAAGCAAGTTCAAGCTCCGATCTAGCTCCACAACTGTTATCGGAGCTTACAACTCTGACACTACTGCTTTATATCCACACAACTCGCGTGGGCTTGCTACAGTGATGAGTAAGTTTATTTCCCGCAACCAGCAACAAATGAAACACTGAAGCTGCTAACGAATTACAATGGACAATTTTATTTAGGGCGCATATAAGATTCTACAACTCTGACATATCATTCGCCTCATTGTCCACATCTCAGCAATAAATTCTTCACAACTGCCTATATTACAGAAAATATACGAAATAACATTCATTGTTACACAAATTAATCCAGCAGTATTTGATAGATCAGAATTGTCTGGAAGAAGCGCAAAAAATTACAATTCATAAGAAAAGACCAAAAGGTATTACTTATTGAAAGAGGTCTACAAGATTTTGTAGTCCCTTGATCACCTCAGCAAGATCTCTTAGTGGGAAAAAGTGATTCTGCCCTCTACATTTCAGGGTAGTTCACGAAACATGCAGCAGCTATACCAAGATGCTAAGTCTTTTGTTCAAAGCATGACAAACCTTACATTTTCTTAACTTTCACATACAATCCGCAATGACCCGAAATACCTACTGCATTACTCCCACATGAAAAACCCACTGTTCATCCTGACATTGTTACTAGCGATTTCGCATTGAAACTCAAGAACTGAAGACGGATAGGTTCAAGGAAAAGTATTTGGCAAAAAAAAAAAAACATTCAGAGGGAGTATGTTTCACTATTATGCAAGCAAATAACTATCAAAATGTCTGGTATTCTTCATTGAAAATAAATCTGAACAATTTTTATTTGAACTTTTTATGGACTTAGTTTGTAGCAATTGCTGCACAAGCCACTAGTCTCCTATAAAACCTCCATCATGATATAGTTAATCGAGATGATTGATATACAATGGAACGTGAACGGTGTATGCAGCAGATACGCAGAACTACAACAATTAATCTATCATGAGAACCCTGCTATTTTATATCTTCAGGAGAGACACTTCTGACCTGAAAACTCCCTCAATATTTCGGGATAATATGTTCACCGGTATGATAATCTTGCCGGTATCTATAACAACGGAGGTTGTGCTCTCCTACTCCGCCAAAGTATCTTTTCCTCTGTCATCAATATTACCACCCCTCACTAATGCATAGCTACCACAATAACTTTACCTAACATTCAGTTTTCCGAAATCTGTGTGTATATACCCCCGATACACATTTCACAGTAAATGAAATAGAAGACATTCTGACGCAGGTACCTGCTCCATATCTGATAGTGGGGGATTTCAATGCATCCCACCACTCTTGGGGCTCCAATTCTGATGATGACAGAGTAAATAAAATAGCAGAGGTATGTACCCGTTTCAATCTTGTTACGATGAATTTCGGCGAAACAACACATCTATCTTTGGCTTACGGTACTTTCTCTACTATAGATATCTCCATTTGTTGCCCAGTTTTGTCCACGCATTTGGAATGGTCTATGATTTACGACCTACATGGTAATGATCACTACCCTATCCGAATGCGTATTTCCGCTGTACGTCCTGCGGAATCTCGCTCTCTCCAAACTGGGTTATTAAAAAGGCGGACTGGGTCGGATTCTCGGAGTCCATATCATTCAAGGTTACCGGGCATGAAAGTGTGGATTCCGTAGTAGATCACTTTTCAAATGTGTTGATTCAATTGGCAGAGTTATCGATCCCCCGGTCGTCCTGCAGGTGCCTGCAGAGATATAATCCGAGACCGCAAACGTGCCTTGCGCCAATTTGACCGCCATCCGAACCAAGAAAATTTTGCCCAGTTTAAAGGTCTTCGAGCCAAAGCTCGTCGCACTGTGTGCGACACTGTTGCCAACATATCGCCTACAATCTCGCTAACTTTTCAACTAAAAGTAACTAAATTTCTCCAAAGTTTTTAAAAAATCCCCAGCAATGTAGCTAAAAATTAATAATGATTATCATTACATAGAAATAAGAAAAACATACATATGAGGAAAAAAATATAATTTCCTCGTCGTCACCCTCTTCTGCGGAGTGATGTTGAGGTGGAAGGTGTGGGAACAGCTGATTGTGAATACACTGCACTTGATCTAATCATTGACACTACAATTTCTGGAAAATTGTATATGTGGAAATTTTAACCCAAGTGTTTGATCACTTTTTTTTTTGTGAAATCTAACACTTTTTAAATCTTATATATTAAAATATATTAAAATCAGCAAAAACTAGTCTCATTTGCTTCACACGATCTGTCGCAACAGAATTCCAAAACTAAATTGCCTCGGGTGGAAAACCTCCGCGTTGCGGGGAAGAACCAAGAATTAGCTGCAGCTCGCGACTCGTCACGTGTCAGTCAAAGTTGCCACCGCTTATGGGTGTTGGAGCAGTAGCATTGAGAGAGAGACAACCCATGAGAATCACTGAATCAGCATCTTTCATCCCTTATCACTGATCACAAATAAATGCGATCAGGGCTTTCACGTATGAATCACTAGACCTATCAATCATTCATGCACCCATGCCTCTTCTAAAACTAAGAAGTGCATGACTTCAGTTGAATCCTAGATCATATATACCCAGATTGCCCGGCGTTATAGGATTTGACGTTAACAACTTTTGTCAGGTTTACTATGCTGCCATCTAGTTGTTACATAAGGAGTCATCAGTCCCATTCGAATTGCAGCTCGTGTTCGTTTACGGCGAAAGGGTGGCGATCCTGGCGGTTGTTCTCTTCAAAGTGAAACCGATTTTAACATAGGAATGAGCAATCTATATGTGATCTGGGGTCGAATGTTTTAACTTAAAAGAAAGGAAAAAGTGGAAGAATATAAAAATCAGCAGAAAAGTCGCTTATCCTATTTTACAAAATTTGTCGCCAAGACTGATTCAAAATTCCCTAGATTTAGCGACTTATCGCTAAATATGGCAACACTGGTGTGCGATGCTAAGGCA
Organism: Periplaneta americana; assembly: GCF_040183065.1. NCBI lineage: Eukaryota > Metazoa > Arthropoda > Insecta > Blattodea > Blattidae > Periplaneta > Periplaneta americana. The sequence continues at coordinate 6,280,805 of NC_091125.1, read as the reverse complement.
TCCTGGACAAACTACATCAATTCATTGAAAAAGAACGTCCCAGCTAACATCGTATCGGACGAAGTCCGTCGAATATTGGGGAAACGTAGTACTGTAATTCCGGGCATTTTGAACAATGGCGCAATGACCACCAGTCCCGTAGGAACTGTTGAAATATTTGTCAACACATTTCCACAGATAAGCAGCTCGAGAAATTAAGACCCGAAATTTTTAAAAATCAAAGATGATGCGTAAAAACGAAACCTGACTTTTAGATCTGAACACAGAACATTACAATACACCGTTCACATCCGAGGAGCTGCAGGCGGTACTAGACTCTTCCCCTGACACCTCCCCTGACCCTGATAACACCCATAACCAAATGCTTCCCATCTACCACCAGATGGTAAAAACTTCCTGTTGACAATGTACAACAGAATCTGGACTGAGGGAATATGTCCATCTTCTTGGTGTTCCGCCATAGCTATACCCGTCCAGAAACCGGGAAAGGATCCTTCTTTGTCTGGAAGCTACAGATCAAATTCTCTCACGAGCTGCGTATACAAGGTTATGGAAAGAATGATAAGCAAACGCCTGATGTGGGTACTCGAATCGGAAAACCGATTATCTAACATCTAATGTGGTTTTCGTAAGCACAGACCCCCCACAGACCACTTGTTCGGCTAGAGACCGCCATTAGAGATCCTTTCCTCAAGAAGGAAGATCTTCTGGCATCCTTCTGTGATCTAGAAAAGGCTTACGATACCACATGGCGTTGAGCAATTCTGCAAACTCTGCATGATTGGGAACTTCGTGGTAGTCTACCAACATTTATTGCGAAGTTCATGCCAGTGCGATATTTCCGAGTTCGAGTAGGCACCATATTTTCTAACGAACATCTCCAAGAAAATGGCGTTCCGCAGGGGTCTGTATTAAGTGTTCTTCTCTTCTGCATTGCGATCAATGGAATTGCCCATTGTGTGAGTGGCCGAGTAACTTCTCTCCTGTACGTTGATGACTTCAGTCTATATTACAGCTCCCGATATCTTCCATCCATCGGTCGACAGTTGCGACTGGTTATTACCGTACTATCACAGTAGGCTGTTAGCAATGGGTTTAAATTCTCCACTCTAAAAACTCAGTGTGTCCACTTTTACAACCATCGTGGACTACATCCACATCCTGAACTGCGTCTTAATAGAGTTGAGTTGCAATCTACAGACACTGCGAGATTTTTGGGCATTATCTTTGATTATAAATTAACGTGGGAGGCGCATATACGTGATTTATCAAGGCGTTGTGAAAAGTCCCAAAATATTTTACGCCTTGTGTCAGGGGTTCGCTAGTGTGCAGACCGCATAGTGCTTTTACGTCTTTATCGTGCCCTTAACCGTTCTAAGCTGGATTATGGCTGATTTATTTATGGCTCAGCAAATAAATCGAAGCTACGTCTCTTAGACACTATCCATCATCATGGTATACGACTCGCTACAGGGGCCTTCCGAACGACCCGGATAGAGAGCCTGTATTGTGAAGCGGGGTAACCATCTCTTTATCGGCGACGCAATGTCTTGTTGTGCTCATACGCGGTTAAGCTCCACTCGCAGCCTGAGCACAATTCTTACAACTCTTTCCACCATTCACCTCTTTACGGCCGATACAGTGAAAATCCACGAAGACTTCGTCCAGGTGTGCGGTTTCGTGAACTGCTGTCTGAGCTCGACGCAATGTCTTGTTGTGCTCATACGCGGTTAAGCTCCACTCGCAGCCTGAGCACAATTCTTACAACTCTTTCCACCATTCACCTCTTTACGGCCGATACAGTGAAAATCCACGAAGACTTCGTCCAGGTGTGCGGTTTCGTGAACTGCTGTCTGAGCTCGACATCTATCTAACATCAGTTCGCACATTGGAGCATACCACCACTCCAACGTGGATCATGCGACGTCCCATGTCTGATGTAAGTCTAAGCCGATGTTTTAAGTATTTTACACTAGTTTTTGTTTATTGATTTCGTTTTAGTGAACTTTTATCACGATATCCAAATTAATCATTACTTTTACTGACGGATCCCTGATAAATGATTGTGTTGGTTGTTCGTTCGCTACAAATGGATATTTAAATACAGACTGAGCCAATATACTAGTGTTTTACTGCTGAACTCTATGCTTTTTATAGAGCTTTATTGTTTTTAATTAGGCAACCTCGGGGCAGATTCCGTATCTGTTCCGACTCTTTAATTGCCATTCAGTCCTTGCAGTCTTTTAATTGTGATGATCCGCTGTGTTAAGAACTCAGGAGCTATTCCACACTCTCCTTAGGTCTGATTATGAGATGGGAGTAGTGTGGATTCCTGGTCATGTAGGAATTCCAGGAAATGAGGCCGCGGATGCTGCAGCCAGGCTGGTGCACTGATATATTGGCGCGAGAGGTGACAGGACATTCGAAACTACTTGAAATATAAAATATGATGGCAATGTGTAGGAGAATGTTCTGCACAAGAGGGAAACAAATTACGAAGAATAAAGAATACTGTTCGAGTTTGGGATTCGTCCACAAGACCGTCACGACACGAGGAGGTTTTACTCACCCGGTTGAGGATTGGCCACTATCACCTGACACATGGCCATCTCCTACGTGGCGAGCCTCAGCCGGAGTGTGATACGTGCAATGCAGAAAATATGACTGTGTCCGCCGGCAATATGGAATTCGGCCAACATTATGAGACGCTCTTGGAAATTATTTTAATTGTACGAATGCAATTTTGAGGTTTTTATCGGATACAGCACTGGATAAGGTGATTTAGTTTTTATTGACCCGTTTATCCTCCGGACCCTTTACATCCGGAGGTTAAATTTCTTTTATATTTGATTTTATATTGTTGACATTTCGAACTTGATACATCCGAATATTTAATAAAATTTTATTGTTTTTCAAATGTGATACACAATTTATCTCTGATGGCCTTAGTTTTATTATTTTCTTTGTTCGTTTTGAATACCAGCTAGTGTCGTAGAATTGCTCACTTTTATGATTGTGTAGAAATCACATTATGTATACTGCATTTCTGTGCCTCGTTTTACCGTGGCAACGCTTTTAATTCTTTTAGCACTCTGATTATTATATTATTTATGTCTCTGTTCAATGAATAATTTTAAATAAGGGCGCAAATAGCCCTATTAGCTGACGCGCCCATTTTAAACCCTGGTACTACTACAGGCAGACAGACAGATAGATTAGATTTAGACAGACAGGCAGACAAGACAGATAGATAAAACATATTTGAAATAGACTTCCAAAAGAAACACGTTACACACAGATCTCATATTTGAAACGCTTCTCAGTTAGAAGCGTTAATGGCTTTGGCTTTTTTACGCTATCAAATCGGGAGAAACACCATAATAATGGCATTAAAAAGATTTGCTATTAATATGATGAATGTACTTAAGTTATATCTACTAGCGAAAGCCTATTTGACAGTCAACATATTTGGAAAAATTCTCGCCTGTGTGCAAGAGTCAATGGCCTTTTAGAATAATCGACTCACAATCACTGAACACGAACATGGGATTTGAAAATTTTGTCGCCTCTGTGTCGGCGTTCATGGAGTTTTAGGCTACCCAACACCACATCCGAAAGGTTTCTCGCCTGTGTGACACCGTTCACGGTTGCTCGCTTGTGTGCAAGCGCTCATGGCGTTTTAGACTACTAGACTTCGAGAAAAGCATACCACAAACATCACATCTGAAAGGTTTCTCGCCTGTATGCAAGTGTTCATGATATTTTAGGCTACTCGATTGCGAGAAACATACACCACACACATCACATTTGAAAGGTTTCTCGCCCGTGTGTAGACGCGCATGGCATTTTAGATTACTCAACTTCGTGAAATCCTTACCACATATATCACATCTGAATGGTTTTTCGCCGGTGTGCACAAGTTTGTGTCTTTTTTGGCTACTCGATTGCGAGAAACACATCCCACAAACATCACACTGGAAAGGTTTCTCGCCTGTGTGCAGGCGTTCATGAGCTTTTAGGTTACTCGAATTTGCAAAACTCTTACCACAAAAATCGCATTTGAAAGGTTTCTCGCCTGTGTGCAGACGTTCATGAGTTCTCAGGTTACTCAGATGCGAGAAAAACTTATCACACACATCACACTTGAAAGCTTTCTCATTTCTATGCAGGCGCTCATGGCTTTTTAGGCTACTCTTCGCCGGGAAACTCTTACGACAAACATCGCATTTGAAAGGTTTCTTGCCTACGTCCTTGGATAACTGCCCGTTCAGTTTTGCCGAATTGGAGAAACATATTTCAGACACTTTAAATTCCAATTCCTTCTCATCTTCACGAGTCCGCACAGGTTTTTCCGAGGAACCTGAATTCTTGGGAATCCCACACACAATGTCGTTCTCTTCAACTGCAATACTGTGGAATTCTGGTGATACAGTCCTTTCGTTGGTAGCTGCAATCCTGACGGAAATATATTATCATTCTATAAAGTAGTCGCAGCAAGTAATATATATTCCGGTAATGAAAATTCATATCAAAACAAAACTATTTCACTAGGCGGTACAATATCAATAGAGATGCAACCTTGTAAATAATATATGAGTAATGTTGCAAGTATCAACAATGCCTCAACAATTTGGTGTTCACTTGTACAAATTTTATAAGGATTACACCACGTCAGTCGACTCTTAATTGGCTTTTCTTTCTAATAAACCTTTCTGTCCAACGTCACCTGCCTTTGCTTTTCCTTTTTTTTGACACGAGAATGTTATCTGTGAGTGTTTCGAAATTCGGGATTGCAAATGGTCTATAACTTTTTCCATTTATTATTCTTATGATATATGAAATGTTTATAGTTTGTTAATTTTGCCATTGTAAAATTTGGAAAATTTGTCAGTGGAACATAACTGATTCCATTTCGTAGTAAGCATCGTCATGACGTCATGGTATTTGTTGTTTCGCGAACGTCAAACTAGTAACAATGCTTTCAAAGCTCTGCAACAAAGTAATTTACAGTGTAAGAGAATACGGCCTACTAAATATTTTGTTTCCTCCGCCTTAGTGAGAGTACACTCACAATCAACGACATAAGCGCATAACTTGACTCAATAAAGAGAAGTATTTAAGATGTCTGCAGCAAAATTAAGGCTTGCATAGTCTCCTATTGGATGCATTACGGTTGACGAATAGCTGTCACCTCCACGTAGATATTGTTATTTCAAGTTATTAACCACAGCCAAACCCAGGAAATATGATATAAAGGTCTGGACGTGTTCAGATGCAAATACCTATCATACCGATAACATGCAAGTATAATAATAAATTTAGCTTCCCTTATGAAAAGGCTGCCAGATTTGATAAAGCATATTACATATAATTTGGAAACACACCTAAAAGGTAAAATTATATACATTTGAAACGGTTAGGGAATCGAATATACAAAATGGCAGAAAAATTTACACCTAAGTAGCGTTTGTGCTCATTTACAGTTAAGAAAGGGGAAAAAAAATATCATCAGATATGTTAGAATGATTTGAATGCCATATACCACGAGAAAAATAACAGTACGGATTTATTGGCATTGATATCTAAATCAATCAACAGCCATCGGTTAAGATAACTTGAAATTTCCATTATCACTCCCATACAAGTGATTTGTCAATATCTGAACCGATCCTTTCAGTGCACTAATGGCTATTTCCTTCACAATATTGTGTTAGCCCCAGGTTTTTACATTTGTTGGCAAAGAAGGAGGGTATGGTACCTCGTGTCCCGCCATCAGACTTATTACATCTATGTAGGACAGGCTATATTTATCTTTATACGATGGGATTGTTGGTTCATAGATCCATTTCTTTTCACTGTTGCGTTGCGTTTCATGCAGTTGATTTGCATGTGTCTCAAATCTGATAGTGTGATCGAGAATGTTCTTAATGGCAATGATATCAATTCCTTGTGTGGTTAGTCCCTGCACCTCTTGATGGACTGTAAACCCTACTTCCTTCAATGCCTCGGCCAGTATAGAACGGACTGCATGGTGACGGATGTTGCGAAGGGCCTCACTATAGGGGCAGAAGCCAAGGATATGGGGAAGAGTTTCAATCTCGCTGAGACAGCACCTTCAGCGGGTACCATCCTGACTTCTACCCAGTACAGTTCGGACCAGAGCAACATAGCCTACCATTTTAAGGGCGTCCATCCATTTCCGAGAGAGTTAGACTTTTGTGATTTCTTATCCAGCTGTTTGCTGGGGGGAACTCTTTGTTAAGAATCACTCCTTTACCCTTTTGTTGCAATGTACACCAATTTTCAAATTCTTTTTCTCTTAAAGTGTCTCTAACTTTTCGAGAGTCCACAAAATGTTCACGATTATTTAAAAAACATTTAGCAGGAGTCAATTTAAGGCTATTTAAACATGTTTTATTCTCCCCAATAAGATCCCTAGTGAAAGTAATGTAAGGATCAGAGGATGAGTCTCCAGAGAACAAACAAGATCCAAGAAATAAGAATTGTCCAGGATGTTATAATAGCTCCCAATGTTACAGGACGAAGAGTAATAACTTCACAATTTCACAGAGAACCTTATAGTTCAAAATCTATCCCTCACTGTCAGGAAAAAAAAATTGACATTTCCAACCCTTCATTATAACGAAAGAAAGAGAAGTTTCTTTCGTCTCTTTTTGACATCAAGGTGATTTCACTGACATTCTACAATCCAAGAACTTTGTTGTGCTATTGTCATTACAGCACAATAACAAGTCTTGTTCAAAGGAAGACAACAATTTCAAGCCACAAATAATACTCGACTATAACAAAACCAAAGCAGGGATGGATACTGTGCACAAGATGTCTAAAGTACACAACTTGTGAGCCAGTCTGTACAACTGTTCTCAAATATAAATGACGTCAGTTGTGTGAATGATCTCTAGAATCTGACTGAAAAATGCAGCAAAAGCATCGTAGGTGACTAATCCTGCTTGAACTAGGTGACCAGCTGGTTCATCCAGAGATCTACAACTGTAGCACTGAGAAAGCCAGAGGAAGGAAATGGAAGGAAAAGTGGACACTGTCACTTGTGCCCGAGTTTGTTGGACAAGAAAACGATCTGAAGCTGATACATGACAATAAAAAAAATGGACCATATGCGGAGACTAAGACGAAGGCAGAAAATAGGAAAGATTGGAGAATAGCAGGTTTGCAAAGACAGACCTGCCCTTGGGCAGAACAGTATGACTGAATCAATGATTTTGAGTGTTGGTTTGATGAATGCAGTATATGTGCAGTTCAATGTCTTATGTTACTCCAATCAAGTACTTGAATTAGGTAGAGAGAAAGCAAAGAGATTGAGGCAAAGAGAATGGTCCGAACTTGATCGTTTGAAATCATCAGTTCTACCGTGCAGTTCACACGTGTAAACGAAGACCACTTCAAGGTAGCTATTACTGTTCTGGTTGTTCATTCAAAATCGTCCGTCTACAATGTAGTCAACCTTACGAGTTGTGTGTGATGTAGGGATAAGACAGTGGTCGTCAGCACTCGCTGAAATGGGTATCGAGTAAGGAGTGTATCAGAATTGCACTGTTGTGCAGAAGGGAGAGGTAGAAAGCAACCGTAGCTTGAGCGGGCGATCAGTATCTGTAGATGAGGACGTTATTTGCCGCAACTTTAAACATTGTCATGTCGTAGCTCCTATGATATTCAATCGCACTGTAATTTGTAGCATTCATAGAAGGAAAGCATAGAAAAAAATTTAAAATCAAAATCTTTCTTGGATAGTAAGAAGAAAATACTAAATTCGAAGTAATCTGTTCAACATAAACATCGACATCCTCAAAAAGTGGTAAGCGGGAAACTTTTTTATTTTTCTCTTTAGATGGGGAATCACAGTGAGAGAAATCTTTAAAAAGAATGAAAATTAGTTTTAAAAGTTGTTCCTATTCAAAATCTTTACCAGTCTCCATATTACGACTAGTTAAGCAAAGGAGCAGCTTTGTCTGGTGGACTTCTGTATGAAAAGTGATTAAACTTTTGTCTATTAGAACTGTGGACTTTCATCGCGCTGATTTGAAATTGTTTTCGAAATATTTCCATTACTTAAAGTTTTAGAGTTAATCCTGAGTTTTGAAATTTACTAAAAATAGTTCTATTACATAAATAACATTTATGCTGATTAAATACTAGTATGACATATTTTGAAATTCATAAAAATGAAAAGAATTTCATAGTAGTTTTATATTTATAATTGGTATTAGTGCCACTATTATTACTATTATTATTATTATTATTATTATTATTTTTATTATTATTATTATTATTATTATTATTATTATTATTATTATTATTATTATTATTATTATTATTATGTGGACTGAAGTTGTCTTGTTTCATTTTCGTGCCCTAGCAGAGTGTTCCGCAACCTGTGTCCCAAAGTGAAAGGTGTGACAGAACTTTTACCTATTATTGTAAGAAATTAATAAAATTAATTAAAATTAAATTCCTTTCTCTGCTAACACAATTAACCGCCCAGTTAGTGAAATGGCCAATGACACCCAAGACATTAAGAAGGATAAAATAAAGAGCAGTCAGAAGTTCTCACTTCAGATCGACAAGTCCACCGATATTAGCGGTTATGCAGAACTTCTTTCTTACATTCGGTACATTCATGGGGATGTAAATGCAATTTTTTTTTCTTGTGCAAACTGCCCGAGAGAGCAACAGATGGAGAAATGTTTCGTACAACTAATGAATATGTGGTCCGTCATGAATTAACATGGGATGATTGCATTAGTGTTTTAGAGATGGAGCCGCTTCTATGACAAGCCGAGTGAAAGAATTCATGGCTAAAGTACGTGAAGTAGGTCTATATCATAAAATACGGGCAACTATTGTCTCATTCACTGCAAAGCCATTGTTTTGCTATCTCCTCTGAAAATTGTGATGGGCGAAGTAGTAAAAGCCGTGAAATTCATGAAATCGCGGTCCCTAAATCTGCTGCTTTTTTCTGTTTTGTGTCAGGAAATGGGATCAGAGCAGACTACATTCCTCCTACATAAGAACATTGAAGTTAGAAATTCTCGAACTGCCTTTGGAAACATTTTGGTTGTCAATAAGGAGTGAACACCCGGCTATCTCTGAGATGACAAGTTAAGTTATTGCTGTTTTCAACTGCATAATATATGAAGAGTCCACTGCAAGAATGATGGATGTCACTTTCTTGTCGAAAATGAACTAAGACTGTCAATGCATAGCTTAAGACATATAGAATGTACATAGGGAGTTATATGCCATTAACACTGACAGTCATTGTCCAGTAACGATCGGAAAATCATAGTTAAGCTTTGAGCACTAAGCATTTCAAACTTTCAATTGCTTCTCCTGCAAAATGTATTCCAAATGACATCCATCATTCTTGCAGTGGACTTTTCATATATGTGAACTGGGCATTTCGACGTTAACTGAGGTTAAAACATTAAAGAGGGAGACACTCAAATCCATTGATGAAGAAATTTGGCTTGTACTGTCAACAATTCCGTCACGGATCAGCCACCTGTGTGCAGCTAAGAAGGCTCAAGTATTACGTTGAAAGTATGAGTAGAGTTATTTACTTCAATATTAATAGAAATGTGTATTTTCTACAGTGAATTAAAGTTCATAAATTGTTAATATGCAAGAGTTGATTTCTGTTTTATTATAAATAATAATAACAACAATAATAATAATAAATTTCATTACATTAAGTACGTAATTATATTAGGAGAGTCACATCATATTTTTTTTTTTTGAGGGGATTAACATTTTGGTGTGCCGTGTTGAGTCTAGGCCTGTTTAGGGTGTGCCATGAGTAGAGAAAGATTGCAGAACACAATGCTGTAGCACAAGAGCCATTCCACTTCAAGTCTATAAAGATTTCATTATGCTATATCTAAATATTTGTTTAATTTTTCGGGCACTTTTAACTCAAATAAATTTGATCAGTGTATATTTTTTTATAGAAATATAATTTCGGCAGATATTAAATTACGAAATTTTCCTGAAACTATTTGTACCAATTTCTTGGATCTATCTCCGGTTTAAATGGTTCATTTTATTTCGTCTTGGGCTCAGATGAAAGGTAAAAAACACAGTGAAATAATGAGATATTTTACATATCAGGATTTGTAGCTTGTCCACTCCTTTCACTGGACCCGTCAATAATTTCAGAAGAGATCTATATATTTAGGTTACTGACATTATAAAGGAACATGCTGAGTATTTATTAATTACATGAAATATGCTTATTTTAATGCATGCGTTAACATTATGTGTATCATTAAACTATTATTGCTGACGTAATATCTGGCAAGAAGGAAACCCCACCACTGGAATACTGCATAAGCAGAAATGATTGTACTAGCATTCATCTCTTACCCATGGGCCAGAGACGCTAGCCTTAGAGTGCACGTCCTGATGATCGTGGGTCAAAATGTCCGCTTTTCGTATTATGGGTTGTGAGCTGACTCCTAGTAGCATAAAATTATTCTTTATTTTAGTTCTAATTTATTTATTTTAAATGTTAAATGGCGTTTGTTAATAAACTTTGTTATGTCGGTCTTGTAAAAATAATACTGCCCAGCACTTGTGGGCTATTAATAGGTGAGACCTGGCCATGATAAACGAAAATAATATTTGTTTCACTTCCCAAAGAAACGATAAATAGAGCAGATATAAATAAACAAAAACAAATATATACACAAACAAGTCCATCTATTTAACGAAAATCCCATATAGTTTTATGGTATACTACTACTATCAAGAGTGCTACGCAGAACCACTTGAACAAAATTGGAGTTACTCCTTCACCATTTTGTCGAGTGTGTATTCTTTATGAAGAAGTAGATCAGAATCATTTACAACGATGTGCAACCTTTCCTCTAAACCAGCAATGTCATCCCATTCTCTTATGTGCTCTTCTTCAATTCCAGCACAGCATGCGTTCAAACCATACCTCCTCTGATATCCCTCCCCTTCCTGCAGTCTTATCCTAGACGTCATAGAGGAGTACAAATTTAATATAGTGCATCTCTCGACCCCATGCAAAAGAATAAACAGCATTGAAGGCATCTTCACAATATCTTCAATTCTTACTCTTTATACAAATAACAAAATGAAGATTTGTTTCACAAATAATATCAATGAATGGTATTGGTGCAAACAGTTACTTCTTTTATGAAACTTAACAAATCTAATCTAAGGAGTCGACTGATAGGCAATCTTTTATGTTCAATTTTAACGAGTGCAACTGCTAACATAATATTACCTGATATAGAGAATGTTATATCTAAAAATAAACGTCAAACGTCCTTCAAGAGAGAAAAATGAACTCTTCTAATTTAAGAAAATGTGTTTCGACTTCATAAGTATGCATCGTAATTGCAACAAATAAGCAATGAAATAAAAGCTTAGAATATAACTACTCTTTTTATATACTGTGGCAACCATGATGGAAAGTTCTTGCTATGTCGGGGAGCTTCATGCGCGTCCGGCAAAAGGGAGGGGGCGCGAGGAAGGTGGCGCGCGGCATAGAGAGGAGAGGAGAGGAGAGAGAGACGACGACATGCTGGGCCTTGGCAGAGAGGGGGGAAGAAACGAAGCAGCGCGACAGATTATTCCCGAAAACGAATCATCCAGAAACAGAAACGTCCGGAAATCGAAGGCTCGCGAAGTGTTACCTAACAAATGAAAGGAAGCCAGCCTTCGAGAGTTCAGTTCAGTTTTTGGACAGCAAGCCAGTCAGTCTTGTGTAGCAGTGAAGCCAGCTTCGAGACCGGAGTTCGACTTAAGTGTGTCCGCAACTGTGGGAGCGTCCAGGCCAGTACGGCATATCCGGAGCCTTTGGTTCGAATGGCAGTGGACCGCAGTTGGGGGACCTGAGTTCGAAGTTCAGTGGACTGTCTCTGGAAGTCTTGGGTTCGATATTCTGTGAACCTGAGTGACTGAGGTAGAAGAACTAGCTAAGGCAACGAACTGTGAACTGTGAACTGGCAGTGTGGTTTTGTAAATAGTTCTTTGTGAACATTAGTTGAGATTAGCAGTACACTGTTGTTCTCAATAATCCAAGTGAGTTTTCATTGTCGTCTGTGGAGTGCAATAACGAATACTCTGTTGCTGTGTGGAGTGGAAATCCCATTGTTGACGGGAGTGTTTAAATTCAATTATAGAAAGTGATTATTGTTGTGACAATAAAAGTTAGATTATTGTTTTGAATAAAAGTCACAATATATATTTACGCACCTGCATTTGTTTCCTCCTTCAAGTGCATTACATACTACTTTCCCTTAGAAGAATATAATATAACATATTATTTAACGTGAAGCACTGTTAATTTATAAAGAAACAGTAATCAAATCATAATTAGATATGATAAAAACTTCAATTTTCAAATAATGTGTATGCTTTATGCTTTTATCTCTTGTATTAGTTGTTATACAAATTTCATTACAACTATTTATTAATTTTGATTATTATTGTGCATGACGTATCTCAGACACTGATAACATAAATTGTCTCATTTATGTGGTTGTATTTCCAATACAACTACAATCCCTTCCTTACTGTAACATTTTCTACATCCGTGCCTGAACGCTGAGTAGTTGCACAGCTATATGCAGTCTTTTGCCGAGAAGCAACCAGCTATCCCGTAACTTCAAAATCATTATCTGCCATGCTGATTTCGTAACACCTCTGCTGTAAACTCATTACGTGTGAGAAATATTGGACAGAAAGAGAAGTAGGGGATTTACTGCTAAGAGCTCAGCACCAGTTAATAACAACACCAACATCTTTCTTGTGTGAATGGGGCAGTAGGGCTAGGTCTACGCATTGGAAGAGGGCATTGGAAGAGGAAACAGTGACCAAACAGAAAGAAATCAACACCTGGTGAAAAGAACATTGTTCAAGATCCATTGTATGTACTATTGCAGCTGTATTTATGATGGTGTGAAAGGTCCGACGGTTTTAACTAAATCAGAAAGAATCAATGGATCACTGAAAGAATGAATAAATGAATGCATAAATAAATAAATATAAATAAAGAAAAAGTAAACAAATAAATAATTAATTAAAATATGCAAATTACTGTTAGACTGTGACTTTCTATGTGATAAATGATTACGAAAAAAACACTTGGAATGATTCAAAATGGTACTTCATAATTTCCTAGGGAATTACAAAGACTCCAATTATAAGGAATTTGCACAAAATGTATTGGAGTTTCAAAATCCTGGGCTGCAAAATAAGTGTAAAGGTTTACTTTTTGCATGCCCATCTAGATTATTTTCCTCAAAATCTATATTTATAGTGAAGGACATGAGAAAAATTCAGCAGGACATAATTAAAACAAAGGGAAACCAGATACTAAAGGAAGTGGAGTGTGAATATGACTAGACCACGGAACTTTATGCACTAAAAAACCTGAAGATATGCACGCAATTGTGCAGTAAAAGCTATTGAAATATACATTAAAAATTGACGTATATACAGTAAAATAAACATTTGAGAGGTTTAAAAATACGATATAAAGGAAAATAGTTTAAAGTAATAAGTGTTGCACAGAAAACGGTTTTCCCATCAGCAGAAAAACATTTGTTTTCAGAAACTCGTTTCTTTAATAAATTTTTTATGCTACTTTTTTCATTTAGCGTGTTGGCAGTTAAACTTGTAAGCAGATAGATTATATACTGGTTCTTTGCTAGATTGTGCAGTAAAACTTGTTGAAATGAAAATTTACACCCCACGAGACTTCACTGTCACAGGTGTTCAAATACATTTAGTTTTGTTTCTATGAATTCAGAGCACTAGCAGTATTGTTTTCGCAGCAGTTCCATGACCTCAATACTGACTTTATTGTCGCAGGTGTCTCAATATATTCATTTTTCGTTCTACGAAATCAGAGTAAAAGTCTGAATGACATCTAGGCGACGCGTATTTTCACTCTGGCTCCTGAAAAATTACACTTACAAGGCTAGTACATACACATGACAGCAGCTGGCCTCATGATAAAGTGGAAAACGACCCAACTTCTGCACTAGGAACAAGTAACCTATCCACTGTTGTCGCAGCAATGTCCTCAATGATAATTACATAATTACTGGTTTTATTTCTGATATAATTTTTATATTTCTTAGAAATTATTCTAATTTTTATCGCAGATAAATTCTGAAATTATATACTCAACCAGGAAAAACAAGTGAAGATGTTAATATATGCATTTAAATATGTAAAATAAAAACATATAAGCACTTAAAGGGGAAAGCCCTCGAAATATGCATGTATGTAAAATAAAGTTGGCTTCATTTGAACATAAAACCATCATCGGCAAAAATCCACTTTTACTTTTTCAATATGTCAAATCGATAAAAACATGCAATTGCATGCAGTTCCACGTTCTAATGATGACTGATTATTGCAGCGCGAAGCACACAGATAATTCTTCTGAAGATGCTTCTAGACAGTCAAGAAAACGGAAATTTCAAACACAATGAATTTTATACGTGAAGACTCGCACATCACACTCACCTTTCCGTAAAAATCTCGTCCTCTGCAGCTACTTTTACCCGTGGATCCTCATTCACTGTGTCCAAGTCACTCTGCTCTTCCTACAAATACACAGCAAATAAAACTGAAAGATAGAAGAACTTACATTAACAAAAGTGCTTCGATTTTAGGTGCCACAGAAATGCATATCAATCGTATTAGGCCTAGTAAAATTTTTGCTATCAGAAGAGAATTCTTGGGACAGATTTTCTATGGGGTAATTCTTCTTCCTTATAGAACAGTGTTTTTCAACATTATTCAACATGTGGCACTCTAAAAGTGTAACTGAAAATTCACGAAGAGCGACAAGAGGAAGAATTGGACAGCGTGAGAGCTACAATCGCTCCCCCTAGTGATCTGCATCTAGTAGCCACATCAGTCAGTAAGTAACAGACAGAGAACTACCAACCAACACACTTCATAAACTGCACTCACCTCAGCTTGACGTTTCACGATGGGAAAGTCAACTGGCATAGGAGATTCCTCAAATGTCATCTCTGATTTCAGATCATACGTGGGATCCATACATTCTAGCTTTATTTCAGTCACGTGCAGATCTAATACATTTCCCTCCTGCAAAATACAGAAAATAATAATTATGTCATATAACAGAAGTCTCAGACAAAAAACCACTGACTATTAAAGTATGTCCACTCTATTATTAATCCTGATGTCAACAATTCACATGTACCCACTCCAGTGTCAGTAGTGAAATAATTTGTATGAAAAGCTTAGCCAAGTTTGATTTCCATATTCACAATCCTGTCCATTGGTTTACTGAAGACATGATTACTTCTTGCACCCCATGTAACAGTCAGTGTGAGGATACTACTGCTACTGGGAAAGAAATTATGAAATAGTCTTTGTGATTTATTAGTTTATTGCGTAATTATTAACAAATGGGACCAGGAAACAGACATCAAATATGTGGAGTTTGGATAATAAACTAACACAAAAAAGAAAGAAAAAAAAACACAACTAAGATTATTTCCTAAACCAGGTCAAAGCACAATTTTAGTCAGCTACCACGGGATTAGCTGAGAGTGACCACCATTCCACACTGGACTGTCAATTAAATTAAAGCAGACATGGTAAAAATTATCAGCGGGGATGAAATCAGCAAAATGGAATGATTTAGTGAACATTCAACATTGCAGTTTCTATGAAAAAATTGGGGGGAAAAGATTTTAAAAATTTATAGCATGAAGATATGGACAGTATGACAGCAAAATTCGTATCCCCTGGTCACCCGAATCTAGCAGTCATATCAGCCAGTACATAACAGAGGGAGAACTACTGACCAACTCACTTCATAAACTGCGCTCACCTCAACTTCACTCTTCACGACGGGAAAGTCAATTGGCACAAGAGTTTCATCAAATGCCATCTCTGATTTCAGACCATAGTCCGTCTTTATTCCATCCTGCAAAAAACAGAATTTAAATATTTTTTTAATATATTATCATTATGTGGTTCTTCACGAAAATCCAATGATTCTTCTTGAAGTCTGTCTACACTACTATTATTAATCTTGATGTCAAAGAATGCACGTGTACTCACTTCAAAATCAACAGCATACAAATTAATTATTAGATGTTTCTTCTGATAATAATCAGTCGCAGAATACAGCACAGTTCTCTTAAATGTTGATTCAAAAAGAAATTATCTGTGGGCTATGACATCTCTCCTCACATTACCACACCGAGAAAAGTTCGAATGGACGATATTTAATGAGTAACTCAAACTTATGAACAAGGTAAGAAAAAAATTAATACCACCATATTTTACGCAGCAACATTTTCTTGCTGGTGAAACTAGTAGCAAGCCATCACAAACAACCTTCTTTTCTAGTTTAAGAAATAATTTTCTCAGGCACGATAGCATATGAATCATCAGGGAAGAAATTTGGTAATGAAACTATAACCACAGTCTAGTATATACAGTCACTCAGCTTAATAGTGGGGAATATGCATCCATAGATAGTTGCTAACCACTAGGATCGCCACTATCGCCTCATCACAGGCAATGCGAAATAGTATCGGAACAGTCTATTGTTACTAGTACCCTCAACAAACTCAAGCTTCGTGACTGCATATACTAGACTGTGCTCTAACCACGGTATGATATCACAGTCCACAGCATTCCGATGAGTTTCAGCAGCTACAACAGTGGCGAAATCTGGTTCCGGCGACCAGGGGCCAGTTTCACAATGTTTACAATCTTTGTAAATTGTAAACTTTGTTTGTAAATTGTTACTTCTGTTCACAATCTTTGTTTGTAATGTTGAACTTTACAAAGAAAATCAAATCTTACAAATTAAATTTTGCGCACTTTACAAGTATTTTGTTTCACAATGAAGAGTAATTTTACAAACGTGTAAAATTTACTTGTAAAGTTAGCACATTGTCTACAGTAGCTCTAAGATGTGTAAAGTTTGATATTGCAACAAATTATGAATACAATAAAGATATATTTATTAAATTAATTTTTGAGTAACTGGATAACATTAAGAATTAAAATAAACAGTTCTAGTGACTCAGACGAAGATTTTTTTTTTATTTTAGTAGGTTATTTTACGATGCTTTATCAACATAATTTAGCGTCTGAATGAAATGAAGGTGATAATGCCGGTGAAATGAGTCTGGGGTCCAACACCGAAAGTTACCCAGCATTTGCTCATTCGCGCTGTACAATAGAACCTCTATTATCTGTGGTAATCAAAGGGGTTGACTGGACGGTTGATCGAAAAAATCGGATAATCCATACCATAAAATATTTCATAAATTTAGTACATACTTAGGCCTACAGTTTCATAGTGTTGTGTCTAACAGGCTAGATATTGGATGAGGAGTTCACTAATTTAAGTCTAGTTGTCAACAAGGGTTTATAAGGGCCAAGTAAATTCCTAGCGATGATTTAATTCTTTGCAGAAATGTACGAGGGTATGCTGAAAAGTAATGCTTCCTATTTTTTGGCTCTGTGAATATAGTCAAAAATATTAGTGATAGTACTTTGTATTCAGTGAAGTTTCTGCTTTCAGTGACACAATTTCGTATCTCTGCCAGCTCTGAGTTATAGCCTCAAACATGGTGGCATGTACCAGCACGATGTCGGTGCGTCTGGAGCAGCGTGCTATGATCGAGTTTTTAACAGCAGAAAATGTGCCCCCGATAGACATTCATCGGAGAATGAAGGCTGTTTATCATGATCAATGTGTCGACATCAGTACTGTGCAATGTTGGTCTGGGGAAAATTACCTTCGTAGGTCTCCCAGTAACTGTTCCTACTGTCGGTAATAATATTATGTCAGGCTTGGAATAAGAGGCTCTAGATAAAATAGGTACTAATATAAGGTATAGCACTACATACTTTTTTCTGCAGAAAAAAAAGAAAGAAGTGTAAGAAAGACAGCCGATAATCCGCTGAGCAGTTAACAGAGTGACTGATAATCAGGGTTCTACTGTATTTCAGAATACCGCATGGTATTTATATATGAAGAGAGCATTTAATAAATATCGCACTCAAAAAAAGAAGTTCCCTGCACCAAAAATAAATTATTCAATAACGCAATAACAACACTACTTATGCGGTATTCTCAAGTCTCTCCTAGAATATATGGGACATCACTTCCAACAACCAAAAGGGAAAAGTGGTACCCTAACCTCAAAGCGAGAAAACTGTATTGTTTTACATGGTTGCATACTTGCTGTGAGTTCCGTGCATTAGCAGATAAGCACGGAATTTCTAAAATATCAGTGTGAAAATGTGCCCACAGGATAGTTAAAAGAGTTAAATTTGAGGCAGCTTTTTCAACACCAAAATGTTATTTATTATTGTGGCACAGGATTTTTATACTGCTGCTGGGTTCACTAATGTTTGTGAGGTTATGGATGCAACATTAATAGGCCTCAATAGTGATGGATCAACACAAAAAATGAACGTGATTTTGTGGTTAGATGTAATTATTTTATCAATTGCATATTTGTACGTGGACCAAATCTGTTATATACTTATTTGACTGTATTTTCACAACTCCTGTTACAATGAAAGAACTCAATAAGGCAATAAGAATCCTGAAAAACAAGAAAACACCAGGAGAAGACAAAATCCATCCCGAGTTTATCAAACATCTAGGAATAGAGGCTAAACGAACCACTCTTGTTTTTTTTTTTTTTTAACAAAATCTGGTCTACAGGATTAATACCATCCCAATGGAAGAGTGCTGTTGTCATTCCGATTTTAAAAAAAGGTAAAGATCCTACATGCATGGCAAATCTCGTTAACTAGTTTTATGGCAAAGTTAATGGAAAGCATAGTCTCTCAAAGGTTAAACTGGTATATTGAATTTAACAAATTATTAGCTTATGAACAAGCTGGCTTCAGGAAGCGTAGATCGACTGTTCAGCAAGTTACTAAATTTAGTCAAGACATAAAGGATGCCTTAGATAGAGGTAACATACTTAATGCAGTCTTTGTTGATTTTAGTGCTGCATATGACTCAGTTTGGAGAGAGAAACTGATATACAAACTTGCTCAATTACGCATTAAATCTAACGTGCTTCGATGGTTAAAGCTTTCATTGATCAACGTTCATGTAAAGTCCGTTTTGGATCTTCCCTTTCGAGAAGCAATTTATTGCAAACTGGCGTTCAAGGAGCAGTGTTAAGTTGTGTTTTGTTCAATATATATATAAATGATTTAATTCAGGAATTAAAATCTATACCCAACATAAGATGCCTATTGTATGTGGATGATTTAGTCTTTCATACTGAAACACCCAAAAGAAAAGCTGAGTCCGAAACCACTAACATTCTTAACACAGCACTCAACATCCTGGAACATTGGTGTGACCACAATAACATGAATGTAAATATGACTAAAAGTAAGTTCCAACCTTCCCTTTAAGTCATCAAGCCATACACCCTAACCTAAGATACAAAGATATTCTACTTCATCAAACAGATGTATTTACGTATTTAGGAGTGTCCTTTGATAGGAAACTAAAATGGTCTCACCAGGCAGACAAAATTATATCCTCATCATCCAAACGGTTAAATGGAATTAAACGAATTGCAAGTTCATGATGGGGTTGTGACCGCACTATCCTACAAACAGTATATAAAATGTATATACTACCTCAAATATTGTACTGTTGTGAACCCCTAATAACAGCTTCGGAGACAGTATTAGATAAAATCGATCTAGTGCAAAACCAAGCTCTACGCCTCCTCACTGGTGGAGTCAAAACCACTCCAATTAATGCCATGCTCCTCTTAACAGGATTTAAACCAATTCATAGATTAATTGAAGAGAAGGCACTAATTCTATACGAAAAGCTATTGAGAATTTCAGGAGACCAATTCTGGCAATCTTATCATAATGTCGAAAGAAGGTTGAAACAAAGCACGGATTTATACAAAGAGTCATGGAATTGAGGGAAATATATCAGATTTGTAATACTCCAGAACCTATTCCTCAATTTTTAAATCCAATACTTTCTAACTCCATCTTATTCTCCATAGATTTGGAAGATGATGTTTGTAAAAAAGAAACACCAGTAGATATATTAAGATCCCTCGCTCTTGAAACAATTAACCTCAAGTATCCAGAAACTGAGTGGCTTCGTGTTTATACAGATGGTTCCAAATCGGAGGATGATATTAATGTTGGTGCCGGTGTATACAGCAATATCTTTGCCTTCTATACAGCTGTAGGCACTCATAGGTCAGCTTATGACGGTAAAATTGAAGCTATTAGGGTAGCCTTAACTCAACTGATATGTCATCAAACTAAATTCAAGAATGTCGTCATCCTCTCAGACACCAAAGCAGCCATAAAATCTGTAGGTTCCTCAGACCCTGAGTCTTCATCAATCCAAGACTGTCAAACTGCCATACAACCATTACAAGCAAAACACAAAATCGTGGTACTACAGTGGGTCCCTGGGCACTGCAACTTATTTGGCAATGAGTAGGCTGATGCCTTGGCAAAAAGAGGTGTTAAAATTTTACAAACATTTCCTAAACCAACACCCTTCCAGACAATAAAATTATACATCAAAGAAGTTGCCCACAACATCCACTCCCATGAGATTGCAGAAAGAACATATGGAAAACACTGGAGAAGGGGCCTTCTACCAATACCTAACAGACCAAGAAGATTGACAGTCGCGCATTTCCGCCTTGCAACTGGTCATGACTGCTTGGCACAGCATCTCCACTGTTTCGGTATTTATCAACATCCAACCTGTACCCTTTGTGACCTTCAAGAAGCGATGAAGAGGGATCATCTCCAATGCTGCCCAGCTCTAAAATCACTGACTGAATGTGCTAGATACTGGGAAGCGAGAAGCCTCGGGCCTCTGTTTAGTTCTTAGTTTTTAGTTCTTTAAGGATTTTGTTTAATTCCTTGTTTAAATTTAATTTTAAGTTGTATTAAGTTTATTGTTTTAATCTTGAGGTTGTGTTTAGGTAAAAGATAAGTTATCTATGTACCTGTCATGCGAATAAATAAATTAATTAACTTAGTTGACTGAATTTGGCGCTAACTGTGGTCATTTAAGTAACAGACCAACCATTCAACATATTGGTATACTCGACCAATCACATCACACCAAACTCCACTGTCACCAATATATAAAAATTCTACATACTTTCAATTTTTTTTTTAACAATACTTTATATTTTCTGTTGGTGAAATATGAATCAGCAAGCTTAGAATAATCTATTTTAGTACAAAATATATATATATGCTCCATAGTGATTTTTGTAAACTGTCATTAGCGATATTATATAACCAATAATGCTTATTTGTAAATTTTTTTAGCTGATTTTGTAAAGTTCGTCAAACTTTACAAATTAATAAGACAGCATTTTGAAACACAGTTTACAAGCATTTGTAATCTTTTACTTATTATCAGTAAATTGTTAATTTGTAATTTGTTAGCATTGTTAAACGGGCCCCAGCTGTAGTGGCAGGAGAGAAAATCATGAAAACCGTAAGATACCCCTGTACTGGTTGGACGATAATGCACCATCACTGAGGTATGTGGACGTGAGGACAGCAGTCGACATTCTCACTGCGTATGTACCCACCGTTGCTTACGAGATCGCACAAGCTGGCGCATAGCGCTTGAAAAACGAGTCTGAAGTGGTTCCCTCGTAATGACAATTCCGCCGCTCGGAGCACTGTTCTGCCCTAAATATTCATAGCAGAACACTTAAATGACATTGTATTGTATTGTATTTATTAACATTCCATGGTATTCATACACTGCTTACAGCTAGAATATGGAACAATTCAAAAAACTGAATACTATTATAAAATCTTAATTTATAGTCATAGTCTAGATGAAATATATATAGACGAGATTTACAATATAGTCTACTAGTACAACACAAAGTTTTAGTATCAATTTCTTGAAGTGTTATTGAATGTCATGAATTCACCTACAGAATAGAAGGTGTGAGAAATTAGGTACTTCTTTAATTTGGCCCTAAATAATCTTATGTTTTGAGTTTCATTTTTTTATATCGATAGGGAGGCTATTAAAAATTTTTACTGCCATATAACGCACTCCTTTTTGATAGCACGATAGACTTGCCGATGGAGTATGAAAGTCATTTTCTTGACGTGTATTTATGCTATGAACTGTTGAATTAGTTACAAAGTTTTCACGATTACATAGGAGGAAGATTATTAATGAAAAGATATACTGACAAGCCATGGGCATTATTTGTAGTTTTTTGAAAATAGCCCTACACGATTCCCTAGATTTGGCACCTACTATTATTCTAATTGCTCTTTTTTGTAATAGAAATATATTGTTACTATCTGTGGAATTTCCCCAGAATATTATTCCAAAACTCATTACCGAGTGGAAGTATGCAAAGTATATTGTTTTTAAGGTATTGATATTTATTATCTTTTGCATAGATCTAATAGCAAAACAAGCTGAATTTAGTTTGGGGTAATTTCTTTAATATTATCTTTAATTTCCTTGAATTCATAATTAAGCATTTGCAAGAAGGCCTAACTTTTCCCTCTTTTTAAAAAAAAAAATACGAACGTCACAATAACTGAGAAGTATAATAATTATTGCGCGATTTTTTCTTGCAGTGGTGAAAACATTTCTATAGGCTACTGATTAATCTATTGAGCATAGTAATAGTAAACGCTGTAGTATTTTAGTGCGTGTAAATATATTTTGAATTAGCATTTATTAAATTAGGAAGTTAGCCTGTTATTTGTGTAATTGAAATGGTTTACTGCTGAGTGCCATTGTGCAAATCGAACCAGAATAAAGAATGTGATTTTTCGTTTCATTGTTTTCCACAAGATGAAGGACTAAGAAAGAAGTGCTGTGTGGCCATTTCTCGCGAAGGGGACAAACCAAGGACTCTTTGGACGCCAAACAAGAAATCGCGTGTCTGCGGCAGACATTTCAAAGAAGCTGATTTTAGCATTAGCACAACATTAAAACGTTTGCTTCCTAATGTGGTACCATCCGTCTTTGATGATTTTCCAAAACATAAACAAAATGTTTCAAACATAAGTAGACGCAACAAAAGAAGGATAACAGAAGTGGTGAATAACATCCATCCTGCTAAGAAAAATAAACCCAATGTTGAACATAGTACATCAGCTTTCAATGAAGCAAATGTTTCAATTGAAGAAATCTATGAAGCACATAAAAAAACTATAGCCACACAGTGCTCAATTGAAAGTAAAAAAATTCCCAAAGCCATTACATTACAACGTAAAAAATTACTAGGGCAATTCAGGAACAAAATCAGCTTATTGGAAAACTAAGACAGACAATATGTAATTTAAAAAGCAAGCTATAAAGATACGACCTGTTGGTACTGAGTTCTTCACATAGCAAAACACAGACAATTTTCGAATATAACTTAGCTGAACAAACTTCAAATAACACTGTAATATGCTTAGCATATTTATAATATTCGTACTCAATCAGTAATTCACAATTAATCGAACTATTTTCAGGATACACAATGCTTCGTAATGGTACTATTCATCATTTCTTAGGGCAGCGAGGCGAACCTAGCGGCAGAAATTGTCATGACTCACAGAGACCTACTCTCGATCGTGCTATGCGCCAGCTTGTGTAATCTCGTAAGCAACGGTACCCACAGTCATTCTAGCATGCGTTTTCCGTCACACGATAAGCTGTATTGTTATAAATGACACAGTTAGAAAATAATTAGTAATCACTTTCAATATAGGATACCTCGGATAAATATTTCTGCTCTTCTACATCCGTATTATTACTTCTTTCTATTGCCAGAGGGTCGATCTCACGTTCCATCTTGAACACGTCCATTACGACTGAAAAAGACAATAGTAAGAAACTCGAAGTGGCATGCAATATGTCAACTATTTTGATATACTTACTAATATGTGAAATAATAATTACACGTCTCTATAACACACAGACGCAAACGACAAAGATAAGCATGTTGGTTCCAAGGATGTTACTGCATGTACTTTACAAAGCCATTGAAGACTGAAGTTGTCAGAAAGACATTACCCGCCGACATGTTTTTAACGTGGTGAAACTTGTGTATCTCCCTACAGTACACAATTCCTCGGCCTCATATAGTAACTCAAATAATGCCTCAACTAACCCACTAACCTTAGACGTCGGTCCCGTGTGTGGTGTGGGGCGATATCGAAGACTGGCCCTAATTTTTATATAGCAGCTCAGTGCAAAAAATAAAATAAATTTCTCCACTAAGAGCAGACGTACACCACAAAGCAGAGATGGATTGGAATGCAGGCGGAAAGTGTGAGGAAGCTGTTTAATCCAGCAGTTCTATCTTGGTGTGGTCCAAAGTCCAGTTGTGAAGAATGAGTATATAATTTACGCTAATATATAATACTATGTAACAGTATACATTACTTACCTCTGTGGAAGAATATAACGGATTGATATATTATTAGTTTCCGCTGACAGTCTGCAGTAAATTTGTTAAATTGCATGTTCAGGATGACTTGATCAAGGCAGCCGTGATACCCGTTTACGTAATAAAGCACTCAGAGGCGCAGCATTGCCTCCCGTGGCCGAATTCGGCTAAACGTAGCTTAATTGTTAGTCATGTAGCTTGTATCAGAATGGTCGTAGCCGAATGTCAAAATGTAGCCGAATTAAGATTCGATCGAGTGACCATGTGTAAGCACTTTCTTTTGACAAATTTATTTTCTCATACTAATACCCACCAGAATTTCCTCACTTCTTCATTAAAATACGGAAACATACCGGTTGAAACTTTGTGTCACAGACTGAATTCTGAACAATGTGACCCACATTTATGGCAAGGGTAAAAGGTAAAGGTATATGTATCCCCGTAACATGCCATGAAGGCACTTGGGGGGAGGGGGGCATGGAGGTAGAGCCCCATGCTTTCCATGACCTCGGCACTAGAATGAGGTGGTGTGGTCGGCACCACGCTCTGACCGCCTTTTACCCCCGGGAAAGACCCGGTACTCAATTTTATAAGAGGCTGAGTGAACCTCGGGCCGTTCTGAAAGGGTAGCATTCCTATTTTCAGTTTTATTTTCCTGTTATGTGAATAGCGCCTATGACCTACTGTAACTGACAATTCCTGTACTCATGAATTTGCAGACACCCGTCAGGCGGTTTATTAGGGGTCGCCTACCCAACAAAAGCAAACCAGTAACCTGACAGTTCTTCTGTTTGTGAACTTCCCGGCACACGGCAGAGTTTTTATTAGGAGTTGCCTACTCCACAAAAATAACTGTACTCCGACTTCAAATAACAATGAAACTTAAGCCTCTTAGATTTTAAAAACTGGCTCTTCCCATGCATATCTACAGTATCTCATTGTCCACTTCTTGCGACACTTTGTGCAAAACATTGTAAACATCATAACATTGATCTCGGATCTATTTATTACTCAAGCATAAGGGCTATCTCTAAAGTACTAAAATATCTCCAGACATAGGCTACCGCTATTTACGAATGGCCTTCTGATGACACAGTGTTTAGGTCTACAGTATTTTGCACAAAATGTCGCAACAAATTGACAATGAGATAGATATGAGTGGGAAGGCCGGGAAGGGCCAGTTTTAAAATGTGTGAGTCTTATGTTTCATTGTTACCCGGTATTTATTTCCTTTTATGGCGTCTTCCCCCATCAGTATACTGGAAATAAGGAAAACAGTCTTACATGTGTTTGATTTCCAGTCAGTCGAGTTCTACTGAGATAGGACCTACTTAGTAAATGTAACTTTTGTGTGCAGTTTAGTGTCGTGTTGTGATTTCATCTTGAGTTCTGACAGTGAGTGCCAATCATCCACGAGGAAGAAAAGCCTGCCGCATAGAAATTAATCCACGTAATAAGCTTGCTACAAACACACTGAATGGTCTCCTGTTATCACCGCATGCTAAGATCAATGACAAGTCAGTGTTATATCCTGAGGCAGGACCAAGTGACGAACGACAAGAAGAAGAAGAGGTTGATGGCTTCTTCAATGTGTGTCAGTGTTTACAAAATTTTTACTGTAAATATGTATAAATACGTAGACAAATGTATATAAATACGTGGACAGTGACATTTTTTTTGTTTGTGTTAGCAAGTGTTATCAAAAGGATCAACTAGATTTCATTAGGTGAGTTAATAAATACTTTCCCTTTTTTTTATTGTATTGCTGCATACTTTGTAGACTGAGTTGGGTAACGCTTTACCAAACTTATAGAAGTGTGTTGATGCTTAGGTGATTAGGTCTATGTATTGATTTTTCTGTTTATAAGAAATAATGATTATTATAAATATTAACATTCATAACCCCATTAATAATAACAACAACAACAATAATAATAATAATAATAATAATAATAATAATAATAATAATAATAATAATAATAATAATAATATTTAATTATATTATTTTTTCCTTTCGACTTATTTTTATTAAATTAATATAACGGTCAATTGAAATTATCGTTAAACGCAACACATTGAACAACATATACGCAAATTCTTCAAGTTTTGAGCGTAGCTTAATTTCAGTCTTTGTAACTGAATTTTGGGATGTTTGTAGCCGACTCGCTCGTGTTCAGGTTGGCAACGCTGCAGAGGCGTTGCATACGTTACGAGTCCTTTCAATGAGCAGGTAAGCGTTCGCTACATCGTATCGCACGCATCAGACGAATCGCACGGATCGGAAAAAGACTATCTTTGCTGTAATTGTTATGTAACCGCTTTCACTACATCGTATCGCACGCATCGCCTATCGCCAAATCCGTCCACGTTTCTCGGATGGGCAACTTTTCCGATGCGTGCGATCATGGCCTTCTTTAATAAATCAATTTTAATTGGTCTACTCTTAGTATTATGTTGTGACATGTTCAGTGTCGCGCCAAAATTGCAGACGGAAAACTTATTTCGCGTGTAGTAAATTGCGAAGAATTATATAATTTGAGGCGTTCCCATTACAGTAATCAAGTCATTTCTTGCAAATATATTATGTAACCAACATTTCTTTCGTTTCTTCCTCTTCAATTAAGACGCATGAAGCAATTACAAATTCTTATTCGCTATACCTGGTAAGGTTTATCTTGTCTCAATAGCAATAAAACCAAGTTCCTTCAAATGAGGGTGGAGATTATAGGAGGGGTTGTAAATTTTCAGGATTCCTTTCAAAATCTTGTTATTGTACAGGCTGCCGGAACTCAGTTTCTTGAAAGTCAAGCTCAGTGATGGAAGTACACGATATGAAGAGAGATATTTTGTTATTTTATTTTGCGCTACAGAATGTATCAACTGGTCCCTTCCGACACTGAATGGATGGACGGCACCGCTCCACTCCCCCATCGCCATAACAATATAGACATATTTCCTTTCTCTCTCTTTTCACAGTGAGACAAGATACATCACACAGCCTTTAACAAACGTAATTAATAGACCTAACCTCAGTTCCTCTGCTTTCAGTAATGTCAATATCGTACAACGTTATGTTTTAAACAGCTGATAGGGGAATCCGATGAGGTGAAGCCGTTACAGTGAACGCACTGCACTTAAAATATCCGTTGCATGCGATTCGTACGAGAAGTGCGATACGATGTAGTGAACGCTTACCTTTACACCGCCATTTCTTCTTCGTACTGTCCTGTGATCAATTTGATCACATTTCCCTCCCCTCGCGTATGTGATACCTAAGGGGTTACGTCCATTTTAGGCTTATCCCCTTCAAAATTTTCTAGAGCTTCAGTGGAGCAGCGTAACCCGGAGTGAGACAAGTGGCCAACAGGCTTAGAACTCACATATTCAATTTCTTTCAGTCCCGAATCCTTTGCGAGGACGCGTTTTGGTAACTTTTAAAATTTTCCTTCCACTTCATCTCTTTCAATTTAATTCAATTCAAGTTGCTTCCGAGATTACACAAGCTGACGCATAGCGCTTCTTCTTCTTCCTCTTCTTCTTCTTCTTCTTCTTCTTCTTCTTCTTCTTCTTCTCCTTCTTTCTCTTTTATGTCCTCGGTCACCAAAAAGTCCATGTAGCCAGCTCAAATTTCGTATACTATAGTCTCTGACTTATCATTATATCATCTGTGAAAGTACAATATTTTCTTTGGTTTCATGAAAAATCAATATTTCTTATACTTTAATTTTGCTACGTCTAATAAACTTGATTAATATACTTATAATGTCCATATTTGCCGACGCTAGTAATGTTTTAAGACAAGTCGGTAAAGGTATCTTCTTTTGCTGTAATTCCTCAAACATTTTTTCCCTGTGTCTATTATTTAATTCACACTCAAAGAAAATATGTTGGTTATTTGGCCTCCTATTTCTACAATGACAATAAGGATTTGAAGTTAATTTAAAAAAGAAATAATTTTTCCGGGTTTAGTGTATGATTTACCCTCAATCTATTAATTAAAACTATTTCGTTTCTTTTTAGCTTGCATTTACTGAACCATGGAATGTGTAGCCATCTGTTTTCGAGAGTATATAAATCTGTAGGTGATTGTAGGTTTTGTTTTAACCACCCCAGTTGGCTGTGGTACGCGGTGGAGAGCAGTCCTAGTCAGTTAGTAGCTGCGTCTTGTTGCGTACAGTGCTCACATTGTGTTTAACTTTCACTAGTGTTCAGATAATTTAAAATTTGTGCTGAAAGCAAGTTCTTAATTTTTGTGTATTAATTACAATTATTATATTTATTTGAGTTACATTCTCTTCGTTTTTGGGCCGTCTGTAGACGGACCCATTGTGTTGTTTATTCAATATGACTTATAATGAAAATTCGAGTGATTTCAGTGAAATTATAACTACTGCTCAGGTTCATTCAGACATCTATGATGCTGCTATAAATCCACAACTGGAAAAGAATGCCATTTCTTCGCATATTGATGAAGTTCATAACTCTACTGGAACACGGCGTAAAGTCGGAAAAATGTCCTCACCTAGAGAAGCCGACATACATGAATTTAAATTCAAGTCAGTACATAGTAAAATGAAGGGAGTTCTTCCCCGAACTTCAGCTACTCGTTTGTATAAGAAAATGGGAACTACAGTTCCGGTGAAAACTAACAATGTTTTCCAACCACTATTAGAAGATCCAGAAATTGAAATAGATAATTCTATAAGTCAACAACCTACATCACAAATGGATTTTTCCACCACAGAAGAAAAATCTGCAAATTCCCAAAATGGAAGTCGGAAACATAAGCCACCACCCCCTATTGTGGTAACAAGTAAAGTTGATTACTTTAAGTTGCAACAAACTTTGAAGAACTCGCTTCAAATATTAGCAGAAGGGAAGATTAGTCCTGTCGGTCTGAAACTATATGTTTCAACAAAAGATGATTTTGAGAAATTACAAGATTATTTGATTCTGCAAAAATATAATTTCTATACCTTTCCTTATAACATTTCAAAAGTATTGAAAGTTGTTCTAAAAGGACTTCCAAATGAATCCTCGTCTGAAGAAATCCTAACTGAACTTCGGAGTTTACATTATCCTATTGAGTCAGTTCGGCAATTAAAAAAAAACGTCCAAGATGAAAACACAGGCTTAATGACATGGTTGCCTATGCCAATTTGGGTCCTGACAGTAAATCAATTACAAGACAAACCCGATATTCGTCAGTTACGCAGTCTTTGCCATCTTAGAGTGGAAATTGAAGATTACATCTCCCGGCAAGGGGCGATTCAATGTTACAAGTGTCAAGGGTTTGGCCACAAGGCTCATTCATGCCACATCCAACCACGATGTGTTAAATGTGGTGAGAACCATGAATCATATTCTTGTCAAAAACCTACTTCTATTCCTGCAAAATGTGCAAATTGCCAAGGGGATCATCCTGCTAATTTTAGACAGTGCCCAAAATACCAAGCTTACGTAAATGGAGTGAAAACCAAGAATCCTACCCATAAGAAGCAGCCAGATCTTTCTGCCCAGTCTTTTCCTCCACTTCCTGTCACTCAACAGGTTATTAAAGGATTCCGAAAGGTAAATATCGATAATAATACTCGACAGGCACCAGATCAATTTGCTGACAGTTCATCTTTTTGTCAATTTTTTCATGAATTGAGAGAATGGTGGAACTTTTTAAAAACATTCAATATCAGTTATTATTTAAGATGTTTACATCAAACCTTCTTGCAAGTGAAGCAACAAAATGATATTTTTAATAAAATATCAGTGTTCATTGATGGTGTTTCTAGTCTGTTTGGAAATGGAACAAAATAAACCCAGACAAAAGTTACACAAGCCACTAAAAATAGTGACCTGGAATGCCAATGGAGTGACTAGGGATAAAAATGTACTTGACGACTTTTTACATCAGCATGATATAGATGTGTTTTTAATCACAGAAACTCAATTAACACCTAATAAGAGACTCAGCGTTAAAAATTATACAGTGTATCGCTCTGATGGAAGTAATGGCCCTTTTGGTGGAACAGCTATCTTAATTAAAAATTGTATTAGACATTACAGAATACAATCACCCCAGCTTACACACATATCTATAACTTTAATTGAAATTCAGTACAATAACGAAACCATTTTAATTGGGTCGATGTATTGCTCTCCAAATAAGCCTTTCTTATTTTCAGAACTTGATGCAATATCTTGTATATCAAATAATTTTATAATTGGCGGTGACTTCAACGCTAAGAACATTGAGTGGAATTCACGCGTAACAAAAACCAGAGGTCGCATACTCTCAAAACATGCTGACAAGCACGGCTATCAAATCTTAGCTCCTAACAAACCTACTTTCTACCCTCAAAATGCAAATCATAAACCAGATGTACTTGATGGATTTCTTTTCAGATGTAATACTGTACCCCTGTTTATAGACACTTTACAAGAACTGTCCTCTGATCATAACCCTGTTGTTTTAATCATTGAAAGAGCAACTACTGAGAGGCTATTTCCTCAAGCTTTCTTAAGCAGCATGGATTGGTCGTCCTATCGGGGATATATTTCACAATCAATTTCTGCTAATCCATTGATTACAACAAAAGAAGACATTGATGCAGGAATTAAAATCTTTGAAAATACTTTGAAAGCAGCAAAATATGCTTCACTATAGAAAGAACCAATACAAAGTTATCTTCATCAAAACTCGAATTTACGTCTACTAAGAATGGCTAAACAGAGAGCTCGTAAGCGCTGGCAAAAAACTAGATCACAAATTGACAAAAACGTATATAACATTATGAAAAATAGAGTGCACAAAATGGCACTAGAAATCAAAGTTTCGAAATTTGAAAAAGATGTTGCTGATGCAGGACAGTCAAATAAAATTTGGACAATCACCAAACGGTTAACCAAACATGATTCCTACTCTAAAAATCAACCTTTACATGGCAAAGATGGCCCAGTTTATAAGTCTTGTGAAAAAGCTGAACTGATAGCCAATTGTTTTGAGAACCAATTTAAACCTGCTAATGAATGTGACAGCTTAGTTGAACATTATCGCCATGTCGAGGAAACTGTCAGCACATTCCTACTATGTCCCGTATCCCAGTACATTTGTTTAACGAGCCCGTCAGAAGTCAAAACCATTATTAAACGCCTTAAACCAAAAAAGGCACCAGGTCCTGATAAAATTAACAACATGGAACTTAAAAACTTACCTAGAAAGGCACTTATGTATATTACCAAGCTTTTCAATCAGTGTATAGCTCATCGATATTTTCCAGATGCTTGGAAACTTGCATATATTACTGCCATTCCCAAACAAAAGAAAAATCCAAAGGTTCCAGCAAATCGCAGACCAATAAGTTTGATTAATGCCCTTGGCAAAGTATTCGAACGAATTCTTATGACCAGACTTCTACAAAGTGCACCAAACCTTATTCCACCCTATCAGGCTGCATATCAACAAGGTCTCTCTACAACACACCAACTGCTGCGTCTTGTTGAACAAACAACTATCGGTTTCAACAACAGAGCTACTACCGTAGCAATATTTCTCGATGTCAAAAGTGCATTTGACTCTGTGTGCATACTGGTATAATTTATAAATTAATCCAATCAGAGGTTCCTGATGCACTGATTCATATTATTGCTGATTTTCTTCGGAACAGACGTTTCTGTGTTAAGGAAGACGGCTGTTTATCAAGACAAAAGAAAATTCAAGGAGGAGTTCCGCAAGGCTCAGTACTGGGCCCTTACTTATATTGTGCATATACTTCAGATCTTCCAGAAACTGACGTCACCAGGTTAGCCTTATATGCAGATGATACACTAGCATACATTACACATCGTAATGCCGATCTAGCCATTGGTCGACTTCAATGGCATGTCCACCTTATAGAAGAATGGTTCCAACATTGGCGCTTAACTGTAAATACAATGAAGGGTCAAGTCATAGCCTTCAGTAGAACTCGAAGTGTACCACAAACTAAACTCACACTGTATGGTACTGCCCTTGAATTTCAGGATTCTGTTAAGTATCTTGGAATCCATTTGGATAGTCGTCTGTTATGGCATATCAACATTGCAAATATACGAGCAAAAACAATAGCAAGAATGGTACAACTGTATCCCCTTTTAAAAACACGTGCATTGTCAACATCTAAAAAAGTAACAATTTATAAATTGCTGATTAGATCAGTGCTTTTGTATGGTTCTACAGTATGGGGATACGCACCTAAGACAACATTAGATCCCATTCGAGTTGTACAAAATAAAGTATTACGTGTAATTCAGAACAGCGGGTGGTACACAAGAAACGAAGAGATACATCAAGATCTAAAAGTGGAAAGTATCCCAGTTATCATTAGGAGATTCGCTGAAACATTTTATAAACAGGCACATTCCCACCAAAATGTGTATGTATCAAAACTGGGAACTTATAACCCTCAGTACTACACAAGACATCGTACACCTTTGTTCCTCTTCTCATAGTTATCTGTCAAATTTGTTTTCATGCTGTTCATCCTGGTTATGACGGGAGTGCAGCATCATAAATGAACTACCTCTCAGCAATAAGTAAAAGTAATTAGGAACAGTCGGGAGATCACCCAAGATTTCGATACTGTATCCAAAAGTTGACGAATTAAAAAAAAAAATTTAACCACCAGGTTTGTTTTGCAGTTTGGAGATTTAGCTTCAGTTTTGGTGTGTAGGTATTGTACGGAAGAAGTATATTTAGCAGTTTTCCTGAGAGCACTGCTCCTTTAGCCAGGTGATCTACATACTCATTATCTCATATGTTTGAGTGTCCGGGATTCCATGCGAGTGTAATGTTCAAAAATTGCTGGCGGGCTCTCCATAAAAGGAATCTAATATTATTAAGTGAGCCGTGCCCGCCATCATAGCCGTTCACCTAGTACGTCACTTCGTCCGTCAGAGCGCTCTCAGACGTTATATTATAGATAGCGCTACGAATCCTTTCACTTTCTTATCCAAATTATCCTATTGGCCGGTTAATTACGTCTCACGAAGGGAGAGGGAAAGTGAGTTTACTTGGTCACGGGCAGTTATATCTTACATCACTCGGGACTTGGACGTCGTAGACATAACATCACTTAGGAGTTGGAAGCCGTATGGGTAATAGTACTTAGGAGTTGCAGCTCGCATCGATAGTTTCTTTCAGGCAATTGACGTGCACTCGCGAAATGGAGCTCTAACTGTTTTCAATTCTCGTAACTTAAGTTTATCGTGATAGATTGTTCGAGAACAGCGCGTCATTATATTTCTTTTGTATATTTACGCATTATATGGAACTTTGTTTCAGATGTATATCTTGTGATTTAGCGTCCTTACAACTTGTGTCAGATTTGTATCAGTGGAGTAGGTAAATTTGCGTCGTGATATGTTTATTTTCGATTGTATGTGTTTGAGAGATTGTAGTGGATCGTACTTTGATATATCGCTTGCTAGTGATACGTCTTGGGAGCAAGTAATTGTGATTGCGTCGAGTAACATATAATGTGATATATATATATATATAAGGTATATTGTATTGGGGATCACGTGATGAATTATAAGTTGATATGTGAGGTTTGATGATTGGGGATTACGTGATGAGATATGACTTGATATGTGAGGTTTTGATGTTCCAAGACGGTTTGTGTGATAGCGCAGCGATTACGATCTCTGGGTTACGTTCTATTTGACGCTGTAATGAACTGGAATAGTATGGGCCTCATATAATATTGTTCTAGTATTTTCCCTACTCCATTTAGATTTATTGGTTCCCATGCCGCTAATTCAGGAATCGAGTGTATTGAATTTCCGTTGCTATTCAAACGATCATTGAGATCTGAAATTACCGTCTGTTACTTATATACCGTATCTCTCTCTCTCTCTCTCTCTCTCGGGCATTGTTAATTGTAAAGTACAGAGATTCTTGTTAGTGCAATCTGCACAGTTTATGCGTGATGTATGTGGAATTGGTAATGTATAGTGATCAGTTATGTGACGCTTTATACTGGGTAAAGTCTTTGTGTTATTGAGTTTATGTATATGTTCAGTTTGGTTAGTCAGATTGTATGGTATCTGTAATTGAATGGGCCATGTATTGAGTTAACGTACTGACTGGACGTTTGTGTTGAGCTTCATATCTAGTTGGACACACACACACACACACACACACACACACACACACACACACACACACACACACACACACATATATATATATATATATATATATATATATATATATATATATATATATATATTCAGAGAGTGTTTTCATGACTAGATGGTTAATAGGTCAGTTATTGATTATTGAGAGATGGGCATATTAGATTGTATTATGACTTATAAGTATGTTTGCCCAGTCTAGTAATACTTTCACGATTCAGATATCGTTTTGTACTTGTTCAGATTAATTTGTGTTATTTTCATTCGTTTATTTCATATTTCTTTGTTATTTCATTTATCATTCATGTATATTGTTATTCATTATTGTTAATTATATGTTATACAAATTCACACTATTTATTTCTAAAAGTCTTCCACTGCGCACATCTAATCTTCCAATGTACCGTCCACCTGGCGATAACAGCCACTATAAGAAATATAGAGGAGGAATGGATGATCGTACCACCTCCAGTTATCTTTGTTCGATTTAAATGTATTTAGATCCAATGTTAAGGACAATGAGTCTGTAAAGATAATTAGTTTGTTCGGTCTGTGATTATTTCCACTAATGTAATATAAACTAGCCTGTCTAATAGCAATTACTTCTGCTAAGAAAGTAGAAGTCTCACTCGGGAGCTTATATATCTCATAATAATTTTGACTGGGAATCCAGAAAGCAGCACCAGCTCCTGAATGTTGTTTGGATCCGTCTGTATAAATGAGGGGCTTAGAACAAAAAGCAGGTAAGTGACATAAACCTAGTTTTGAGGAAATTACAATTAAAGTTCTACATGCAATGGAATATTATACACTAGTTTGGTGAAATGATGCCCATATAGCAGCACTGCACAGTGTGATCACTTACCTGATTTTATCCCAAAGAAACACCCTTTTGGGCTATCACAACACGCACTTACCTAATTTTTTTAATAATGTCACTTACCTGCTTTTTGTTCTAAGCCCCTCAAATATGATCGTAATCAATGAATGCAGACAATTTCTCCTGGAATAGAGAATTATATATTGCTGAGTTATTCTGTGTTATTGGATGTTCTACTTTAAGAAAATTTAAATGAATAGGAATCTTATAGAATGATGCCAAATACGGAATAGTACAACTGGGATGTGTTTTGTTTTTTAAAATATTAGGCACAAATATTTCAACCTGCTGATAACTCTTAAACAATGGAGTATTAAGGAAAAGTCTGTGACTATTTCGAGCCAATCGGCACAGTTATTTTAGTTTTGGAAGTAGAATATGAGAAATTATTGCTGTTCTCTTAATTATAAACTTATCTGTTGGGAATTGAAGCCGGTGTAAAATTGGGATATTGCAGCCGTATGTAAGACCGATTTAATCGGCGTTGTTTTCATTAGGCCTAAAGCTATTCTAAGTGCTGTATTTTGAACTATATCCAATTCGGATATATTACGTTTACTAGTACTAGCGAAAGCGAAGCATGCATATTCCATAATTGGTCTAATATATGTCTTGTATATTAATAGCAATAACCCGGGATCTGCTCCCCACCATGTATTGGTTAAGCATTTAATTATATTTAATCTAGGAAGGATTTGGGATTTTATATGTTGAATATGCGTAGTGAAAGAAGGCTTCGAATCTACTATTAAGCCCAAGATTTTAACCGACGTTTTGTAAGGAATGACCTCGTTATCTACTTGATATCTTTCTTCGGTGATGTTTCTCGTCCAATTAAATCTGATGTGGGAGCTTTTTGTAGGATTTCTGGAAAGTATGGAAGTGTAAGACCATTTTTCCATATCTCTTATTGCTGTTCCAATTGCGAAGGCTAACCTCTGCGAAGACTTATGTGATTTATAAATTAAGATATCATCGGCGTACATGACAGTTCGTACGTGTGTTGTGAGAATTTTTTCAAGAGGTTGTAAGGCTAAAATAAAAAGTAAAGGACTCAAGACAGATCCCTGAGGTATTCTAGTATTCACCTCCCAAGGTTCTGTGTCCTCTAAATGGGATTTAATTGTTACAAGTCTATTCAAAAGAAGTTTCCCTATTATGCTGATTATCGGAGACGGTATTCCTATCTTTTCCATTTGCTGAAATAAATACCAAGTACATATATTATAATAAGCCGCTTTTAAATCAAGGCAAATTAAGTCCGTAATGTCCCCTCTATTTCTGGCTAGTGTAATATCAGTTAAAAGAATTGCAAGGCAATCATATGTAGAAGAATTTTTTTGAAAACCAAATTGTAACCTAGGCATTTGATGATTTCTGTGAAGCCAATTTAAAAGTCTATTTTTTTTAATATGTTCAAATAATTTCCGAGTGCATGGTAAAAGGGAAATGGGGCGATAATGTTCTGGCACCTCAGGCGTTTTATTAGCCTTTAATATTGGTTTTATTAATATATACTTCTATGCATCTGGTAGGGGACATAAGGGGATTATGATCCCCTTAAGAAAAATTCAAATTCACAGGCGTAACAATTAAAATTATTTCCTTTATATTTGAATATCTTCAAACCTTTACATCAGTTACATTGCTAAGTACTGCAAAAGATACAATATTTTATGTTTTTCTTGTTTATTATTTTTAAGTTTTTTATATTTATTGTAAAGAACCATTTTGCCCCGTTAACTGGGTAATATGATCCCCAAGGAATCATTTTGCCTCACTACCAAAACACAACATTTTTACAAAGAACATATCATATTTTAACGTAAAAGTATGAATAATTGTAGTTATGTGGAGTATCACAACAATGTACACTACTGTTGGCACAAATCAAACTTGTAAACTTTACTCATGCGATTAGTGCCCACTGGTCATTTTGTCTCACTACCAAAACATAATATTTTTTTTTTATAAGGGACGTATTTTATTGTATTTTAATGTAAGAGTATGAATAATTGCAGTTATGTGGAGGGTCACAACAATTTAGGCTATTTATGGCACAAATCACACTGGTAAACTTTAAACATGCGATCAATTCCTGCACACAGTTCATGTGCCCACTGCTTACAGTCGTTACACTTTCTCCACATTTCTCTAGACTTCGATGCTGACCAGGCTTCACAACAGAACATACAAATTGCATCCTTTTCCTTCTCTGTTGAACACTGTTCTTTAACTCTGTCTTCAAAGTTCAGTTTTTTCTTTGCAGTTCCAGCAGCAGATGAGCTAACAGCCAAAGATTTATTTTTCAAATTCACCATATTCGGAGTAGAAGTTAACACAAGGGCAGTACTAGAGCGTTTCCCTCGTTTTGGTCGTCCTTCAATTATGTCCAACATTGGCAGAGGTGCGATGTCATAAGGACTGACATAAGAGTTTTCCTGTATTAGCCTCTTTTTCTTTATTTCTGCTGATTCTGATTCATCTGAAATATGAGCCATCGATACATCATCTGAAGAAGGTCCTGAAGGTTGCCAGTCATCTTCTGAGTCACTTGAAGATTCTGGGGGTTTTGGTTTCTGCTTCCTTTTTAGTTTGTTGTGACAGAAATTAGGCCTATTCCCTGACGGTGAAGCTATCTGTTCATCTGGGTGATTTGCTCCAACTTTTCCATCTAGGTCGAACATTGTCTTCTTCTGTTAAGTTTTCCTCCTCTGTAACCTTTCGTGCTTCACATTCCTTATCATTGACATCTTCTTGTGGAAAATCTGTTATTTCTGATGGGAGAAACATCCAATCTGGAAAAATATCACGATTAAATGGACACAACCCTGTTTTCTCAAAACCTGATAGAGCATTGTATCTATTGTTGCAGTTTTGCGATAAGCAAGTCCATAAAGTTTTGCCGCCTGCTGCAACCTTACAACTCTCCCTGGATGATTCCGCAACCACATACGACACTCTTCATTATAAAATGACATTAAAGGTCCAAATATACAGACGTCCAGTGGTTGCAAACGATGAGTGGTATGCGGAGGAAAACAGACCAGAACTATACCATTATTTCTACAAAACTGTACTGCCTGTAGCGACTTGTGACTTATGTGGCCATCAACTAAAAGTAACACCCTTTTATCGGGAGTGGATTTCACATAAGAGTGAAAGTGATGCAGATACTTTACAAATAATTCTGAATTGATCCAACCCTTTTCTTGGCCGACGACTAGTGTTCCAGGAGGTGCTCCATCTGATGGCTCGGGACTCATCCTGACTCTTGGGAATACAAGCATAGGTGGTACAAATTGCCCACTTGCACTCATTCCTACAACTGCAGTGACATTTGTCCCTTGTTCGGCGCTAACAATAGCTCCTACTTGTTTCTTGCCTTTTTGAGCTAAAATTTTGGGTGGCTGGTGTGTGGTTTGAATTCCTGTCTCATCAACGTTAAAAATGTGTTGGAGAAAAATTGTATTTCTGCAATTCTTGTTCATAGAGATCAAAAAATCTATTCACTTGCACTTTGTTAAATGATTGCGCCCTCGCAGCAGAGGTCGCCTCCGGTTTTCTTAGTGATAATTGGGCCTAATGTCTTCACATGAAGGATGTGAACCAATCATTACCAGCATGACCTTTTCCAATATTAAATTGATGGGGAACGTCATTTTTCACAGCTAATTCAAATGCTAGTTTACAAACATCTTTCTTTGTGAGACCATAAAATCTAACTTCCATATCAAGCAAATATTGAACAAGCTCATCTTCAAATTCTTTATTTAATGTCTGAGGTCTCCCTAAAACTTTTTTGTGTCCAGTAGCTTTCTTATTTATCCCTTTTACACGTCTCTTCAGTGTTATCACCGGAACTTGATGGGTCTTGGCTGCAGTCTTAAAAGCTCCTCCTTCTTGCACTTCCCTAATGACAGCAGCCATGCTTTCTTCTGACCATTCCTGCCTATTGGTTTTCCGCTTGTAAGTTCTTACCATAATCTGAAGCAATTCAATATAATGCAATATAATATGAAAGATGTCACATTAAATAACTGTCACTGATACAAAACATACAATTTGAGCCTATGTAAATTGAATCAGTGTTTACGTCCAGTGTGTGTGTGTGTGTGTGTGTGTGTGTGTAGCATCTATAAACGTTCCCTGTGCTCTATTTTGTCATCCCTGACGATGATAACTATAAAGATCATGATTATGATGACGACGATGTGATCTATAACAAATTTAATGACTACATAATTGAATTCTGCGTGTAAACTACAATGGGGCAATATGATTCCGGGATCGAATTGTCCGCCGCGGTTGGGATCGTTTTGCCTCAGAATGCATTGGAAAATTAAATATAACCTATAACTGATAGGACCTAAGAGTAATTACTGACAGCATGTTTATGATTAGTACACAGAACATAAATCTCAAAGCATATTAAAAACAAGATTTTCAATAATAATTAGAACAACAAATAATATGTGAGTAATTCCAAAAATAAGAATGAGACTTACGTGAATAAACAAGGCCTCCTTTCCGAACAATTACTTCCAGCTAACGAATCGCGGGAACGAGTTTGGCTGGCAGTAATACCAATTATAAAATATCCCACAAGCAAATCCGAGCAAATTTCAGTAGTTTCGGTTTTAAATAGAGGAATCATATTCCCCGTGGGGATCAAAACCCCCTTATCTCCCTTATCTCTTGTGTGCGAATAATATAATTGAAATATTGAATTAAGAGGCGAAGTGCTTCGTCTGGAAAGTGTTTAATCATGTCTTAAGTTATCTCATCCTTTCCTGGACTTGTACTCCTAACTGTTTCAAAAACGATCTCTATTTCTCCTTTTTCAATAGGGTGTAGTATTTATGTGGTCACGGAAACCCAGATCACTCTGATAGGTATATGGAGAAACGATCACTGTAAGGGGACATATGTGCTGCTTGATTTCTTCTATTGTTTTCCAGTTGAGTGGAGTTGAGTCCGTGAAGGTCCTGTTATTTTTGAACCTCTTTATTATTTGCCATACTTCCTTTGACCGTGTAATCTTTCCTTAATATATTGCAATATTGTTTCCACGAATTCCTTTTTTTCTTGCGTATAAGATTTTTTGTTATTGCAGATTGTTTATTGAGTAACATGTAATTTTCTGGCGTCATATTTTTAATATATTAAGATGTTAACTCCTTCCTCAGCTTTATGTTGTCTTTTATATCCTCATCCCACCAAAGAGGAGGGCGGAATCTACTGTTTGGAATTCGTGTTTTAGGGTGTTTACTATCTAGATAATTTGTTATTGTCGCATTGATCTCACATATGCCATCCGAAACCGGTATGTTCTCCTTTTTATTTAACATATCTTGAAGGTAAGTAGAAAAATGTATCCAATCAATATGAGTAATTCCTTTTCTCTTCCGAATCGTATCCTGTACATTCCTACTAAAACAAGACACCCCCATACTTCTGTGACAATAGGAAAATGGTCGCTGCCCATTGAATCTTTTATAATGTTCCAGTTTGTATACAAAGCCAAAGGAGGTTGCGTAATAGTTAAATCGACTATTGACTGTTCTCCATAAGGTGCAATTAAACGCGTACTATCATTTTGATTTAAAACAAGATTTAAAAGGTCAAGTGCCTCATAAAGTTGTTGTCCTCTTTGATCTGTGTGGCTATTGTGCCAACAGGGATGGTGGGAAATAAAATCACCAAGAATAATTAGTTCTTCGTTTTGTGATATTTGCGAAAAAAACTGCTTGCCAACTAGTAGTAGATGGGATAACATTAGGGAGTTGGTCAATATTAATTATGTTTGCATTTTTCACTCTAATCCCAATTACTTCTAACTCTGGTGGTATATTTGTGAGATGTAATAAGGAATATGGTATACCCTTTCTAACGAGGATTGCTACTCCTCCTGTACCGTCCGTCCTATTCTCTGTATTTAAATTAAAATTTCGAAATTTTGGTAGAAAGAATTGATTTATCCATGTTTCGCATAGGGCTGCAATATCAATCTCTTTTAAAGATAACAAATTTTGTAGATCTATTATTTTATGTTTGCGACTGCGACAGTTCCACTGCAGAATTTTTAAATTTAGATCTGCCATCGAAGAGTTTGGAAGGGCTAAACAAAAATATGTATAAATAACCCAATAAGAAGAATATATATATATATATATATATATATATATATATATATATATATATATATATATATATATATATATATACTGTATATATAAATCTACGAAAGGTTGAAAGGTTATATCTGTCTAAATTTTATACCGATAGTTTCTGAAGAGGAACATTCTTCATTGTCCTAAGTTAAAGAGGATCTTTTGTTTATAGTCTTGGGCTAGTTTCGCACTCTATTCTGTGTTCGTAGGATCCATTCTCTGTACGTCTTTTATTAGAAGATTTAATATTGAATCTATAAAAGTCTTTGATGGAGCATTTGTTGTATTTGGGTGAAACGGAGCAGTTGCGTCTTCTTGAAGGGCGTGTTGACTGTTGTTAACCGATGTATTTTGGATGGACTATCTAATAGTAAGGTCTGTCTCTGAGATCTAGTGGGAATACCGAGCGTGCCCGGTTGGGATTTGTAGAAATGCTGAAAAGGATTTTCTTTGGAGTTTCTTTGGACTGCAACTATGGGTAAATCTACCCGTGTTCGCTTACGCGGAGTACTCTGTGTTAGAGGGGTCGGAAAGTGTTGGGTGGATTGTGTCTGGCTAGGAAGGACTGATGGCAATTGTGGGAAATCTTTTTCCGTTACTGCTGAATATGACCTTTCTTGCTTTGAAACAATCTCTCTTGCTTCATGAAAGGATACATTAAGTTCTGTCATCTTCTTCTTAAATATCGAGTTGGGATTTCATCACCACACACTTTTCACTATTCGCTAAGTGATCCAAGGAACAGTTACAACATCGTAATTTTGAATTTGAACAATTAGTCAAGGTATGATTTTCTCCACACTTCACACATCTGGATTGTCCTCTGCACTGTTTGTCGTGATGTCCATACCTCTGGCAATTTTTGCATTGTAGAACAGGAAATATATATTTCTCTACCTCGTATCTAACAAAGTATAAAGTAATATACCAAGGTAAATTTTGTGCTTCAAAAGTAATCTTCACTGTTTGAGTTGGAATATATTTCACCTCTTCCCCTACGTACATCTTTTTGTAAAAGCGTTCTATTTTGTATACCTCTTCCGAACTATTTATGTCCTTTTGTATCTCTTCGATAGAAATTGAATGTCGACTCCTCCTATTACACCGATGGAAGTAACTATGTTTAGGAATAAAGGCCACCAATTTCTCTGTTTCTAGTACTTTGTCTTCTAAGAAATTATTAGCTGCCTGTGCTGTTGTAAAGTTGATCTGCAATCTATTTCTGCCTATTTTTTAATTTCTTGAATATCTTTGTGTTCTCTTTTAAATAATAATCGCCCTATTTTCAGTGGGTGTAAATTGCCTATATTATTGTCGTGAGATTGGACATATACTGCATATGGTCCTCTTGAAGTCTGTGCGTAATATATTACCGGTAACTTTTGCGATTGTGTGTTGGATGTAGAAGTGAACTTTAGTTCCTCGGTCTTCATTTTTTGTGTTGTTTCTTTCTTTCTTTTTAAGTAGGTTATTTTACGACGCTTTATCAACATCTTCGCTTATTTAGCATCTGAATGAGATGAAGGTGATAATGCCGGTGAAATGAATCAGGGGTCCTGCACCGAAAGTCACCCAGCATTTGCTCAATTGGGTTGAGGGAAAACCCCGGAAAAAACCTCAAGCAGGTGACTTGCCCCGACCAGGAATCGAACCCGGGCCACCTGGTTTCGCGGCCAGACGCGCTAACCGTTACTCCAGAGGTGTGGACTTGTTTCTTTCTCTAATGTATATTTATGTAATGAGTTTAGGACCCCATCACTAACAGTTGGGGGTTTACCCCGTTGTATTTCGTTAATATTAAAAAAGAAACTTCAGTGAGTGTATGTAATATTATATATTGAGAAAAGAAAAATAATAAAAAAAGAAAGGAACGAATTACAAATTAACACAACTAAATTAATAGAAATAACACTGTTCACAATCAATAAGCACTACAAGATGTATCGACTGTGAAAGCACATACGGAACTGAATGCATAGCGCTTCAAATACAGGTCTAAGTGGTTCCCGCGTAACGCCAATTCCGCCGCTCCAAGCGCTGTTCGGTTGTAGATATTCGTAGCAAAACACTTAAATTACATTGACATTTGAGACATTTAAAGGACTCACGTTGCTTATTAAATGCTTCGTACAATATTTTATGATCAATAGACGTAATTTCAAAACTTCTACGTCTCAATTATATTACAATAAATGGCTGTCATTCTTGCTATAATAATATATTACACATTATAAACTAAGACACTACCATCCTGTTCAATTCATACACCATATCTTTTCGGAAATAGTGAAAGAAACTTAATAAATTTTACATGAGGATTGTAGTCTACTCTTTTCACGTGTTTATTATTATTATTATTATTATTATTATTATTATTATTATTATTATTATTATTAAGTTCGAGTGAATTAAGGTACCGCATTACCTTCCATTTCCCTAAATTCATAATTTAATCATTTGTAACTGGGCCTAAATTTTCTCCTTCTTTTGTTAAAAATA
Source organism: Periplaneta americana (assembly GCF_040183065.1). Taxonomy (NCBI): domain Eukaryota; kingdom Metazoa; phylum Arthropoda; class Insecta; order Blattodea; family Blattidae; genus Periplaneta; species Periplaneta americana. The sequence goes on along the minus strand of NC_091125.1, from coordinate 6,236,592 downwards.
TATTGACGTTGAAGTGTTATGAATTTTACTATTGGAAGCTGCAGTCATAATTCACGATAAGTACAAATGTGCGATTTTTCTTGCACACCTGGTAGTAGTGAAATAAATAACTAATATGCCAGCTGACTAATCTGTATTGGATAGTAATAGCAAATGCTGTAATATTTTGGTGTGTGTAAAGCGTTTTTAAATTAGAAGTTAGAATTAAATAAAATTAGGAAGTTAGTTTGGAATATATGTGATTAGAAATGGTTTTCACATTTGACGATTTCCCAAAACATAAACAAATGTCTCAGGATTCTCAGGGACGATTTCTTAGAATTTTGCTGCCCATAGGCACATGCCCAATCTGCTCTCCCCGATCCCCATTTCTCTTTTAGTAATGTCTGCATCTCGCCCCCTGAGGTGTTTTCAGTCGTCACTCATGACATGTCAATTTAATAAAAGAAGAAAGAAAAATCTTCGATAGACTATATGGTGGTAGTTGTACCTTATCACATAGAATAATTGTAGTATTCATTCATTCATTCATTCATTCATTCATTCATTCATTCATTCATTCATCTGTCTGTGTGTCTGTCTGTCTGTCTGTCTGTCTGCCCGCCCGCCCGCCCGCCCGCCTATCTATCTATCTATCTATCTATCTATCTATCTATCTATCTATCTATCTATCTATCTATCTATCTATCTATCTATCTATCTATCTATCTATCTATCTATCTATCTATCTATCTATCTATCTATCTATCTATCTATCTATCTATCTATCTATCTATCTATCTATCTGTCTGTCTGTCTGTCTGTCTGTCTGTCTGTCTGTCTGTCTGTCTGTCTGTCTGTCTGTCTGTCTGTCTGTCTGTCTGTCTATCTATCTATCTGTCTGTTTATGTTTTTATTTAGTTAATTATTTATTTATTTCTCTCACCTAAGTCTCAGCTACCCAACTAACACTCTATATGCATTTCTGAATTCGCCCATACGTGCTACATGCCCTGTCCATCTCAAACGTCTGGATTTAATGTTCCTAATTATGTCAGGTGAAGAATACAATGCGTGCAGTTCTGCGTTGTGTAACTTCCTCCATACTCCTGTAATTTCATCTTAGTCCCAAATCTTTTCCTAAGCACCTTATTCTCAAACACCCTTAACCTATGTTTCTCCCTCAAAGTGAGAGTACAAGTTTCACAACCGTACAAAATAACCGGTAAAATAACTATTTTATAAATACTAAATTTCAGATTATTTGACAGCAGGCTAGATGACAAAAACTTCTCAACTGAATAATAACAGGCATTTCCCATATTTTTATGCGTTTAATTTCCTCCCGAGTATCATTTATATTTGTAACTGTTGCTCCAAGTTATTTGAATTTTTCCACCTCTTCGAAGGATAAATCTCCAATTTTAATATTTCCATTTCGTGCAATATTCTGGTCACGAGACATAATAATATACTTTGTTTTTTCGGGATTTACTTCCAAAGCTATAGCTTTACTTGATACAAGTAAAATTTCCGTGTTTTCCCTAATCTTTTGTGGATTTTCTCCTAACATATTCACATCATCTGCATAGTGTCGTATTGGCGTGCCTGGGAGAAACCCAGGAGTGGAAAGAGGTATCGTATCGTTCAAGGTTTTTGGTTGCCTCTAACAATAGTACTTATAAGAAAAGCCATTATGAACATAACAATTTAATAAAGCACAAACAAAGTAGAGAGAAAAGGAGCTACAAATTGTATGTAAGTTAAGAACAGTGAATACATAAGAATAACCCCAAGCAAGGGGATGAGGATAATAAAAAGATATTGAAAACTAAAGTCTAGTAACGGCATAAATTGCCGAAAGAGAGTGAACTAATAACTAACGTGGAATAAGAAGTGAAAAGATGGTAATATACACTAGGAGTGATCAAACACCCACAAGAAAGTACAGTTCCCTGTGGCACACGGGCTCTGATAAAACCAATAAAGTTCAATACTCCAACCTCTAGGTGAATGCCGGTACAGGTCCGTGTAGAATACGCCGTCGCCGATTCACAAACTATCACCATTAATTCCATCATAGACTTGAAGAAACTTCACTGTCGTATTAAGGATGTTAACCATCCCGCACTGTCCAGAATATTGCAATTAACAGAGCTGGCCAATGCTCTGTCAGAGATGAAGCAGACCGTCACCGGGTCTATGTAACTGCAATATGAAAGCGATGTTCTACCGATGATGCGTCCCACGCATAATCAGAGTCGTTCCCTTTCAAGCAGGCGGGTCGACTCAACCCCGACGATGGCGAAGTGCGAACAAGTGACGAATCCTCCAGTAGAGATAGGAGACTGGTCGCCCTCTCTCTGTCTCGATGCGAACAAGAGTGCCGTCTCTCGAGGCCGCTCCTAACTCCTATAGCAGACAGCGCCCGGCTCTCTTCTCCCTCGAATCAGAGGAGGAGAAAATGGGGGTGCGTTCACCAAAAATAAAAGGAACAATGTAGCCACCATTATAACATAAAAATGTCCGCAGCATAAACTACACCACAATAGACAAGAAGCTGATGTAACCCGTTCAATTCCAAATCCTGTCTGTTATCCTGAACTTGACTAATGGCATATTCTAATAATAATAATAATAATAATAATAATAATAATAATAATAATAATAATAATAATAATAATAATGTCTGAAAGTAGGAGACACAGGTAGCTCACTTTCAGCAATTATAACGAATTAAAGGGAACGAAATCTGAAGGAAAGAACATGTAACTGAAAACAATCAACTTGCCAAAGTAAATGAACCAGATGAAGAATGTAGTTTGAAAGCAAAATTTTTATTTGAACAAATTCAGATTTTCGGGAAAAAAATTGTAAATTGCATTAATTCACACTAAACATGTGCATACAGTTATTTAACAATTCTTCAATAAATTCCAAATAAGACTGTAATATGTTTGGCATGTTTATAATCTTCGTACTCGATCAGTAATGCGAAATTAATTAAAGAGTTAGTAAAGGAATTACACAGTGGGCCAAAAAATGCACAAAATTAGAAATACTCTAATCTCGTAAATATATAAGATTAAGTTATAATGAATACACTGTTGGAAAGACTAGTGATAGTGAAATTTGAAGGGCGCGTTAGCATCAATGGCTATTTGCACCCATACCTATAGTTATTTTTTTGTGGTGAAATTAAACTGTTATTGCATAGCTAAAATACCCATGACTGAAAACGTTGACACATTAAAAGACACTAATATTGGACGAACAAGGTGACTCCTTATATAAAATAACATTAAAACGAACACGTAGTAGTCCCAAGATAATGTGAGACAATCATAATATAATAAAACAAACACTGCCACAAGAAATATCGTTCAGTGTTACATAACAAGAATCAGTAAAAATCGGATGTATAAGGTCCGATTAATATAGTGTAATTAAAAGAAAGTTAACTAAAATAATCTCCAGATGTAAAGGGTCTGGAGAAGAAATAACAATGGGCTAAAAGAACATTAGAACTTAGATCACCTTGTCAAGTTCCATGCTACGTAAATACCTTAACATTGCGTTAACACAATTAAAATCATTGCCAAGAGCGTCACGTAACGTTGGACGTATTGCATACTGGCATCGAGGCCGTTCATATTTGCGACAGTGTAGTAAAAAATGTTCCACTGTAAGAGGGACATGGCAAGTGTTGCGTTCCGGTGGAGGTTCGCCAGACAATAAGTGACCATGTGTCAAACGACAGTGACCAAGCGAGTAAGTATAACTTCATCTCGCCGTGACGCTCTTGATGGCGAATCCCATTCTCGGATTGTATTTTTAATGGTTCGTAGTTTTTACCCGCTTCTGCAGACCATTGGTCATCCCATTCCCGAATACAGTTTCTTACGTAAGTCACTACATCTTGCCACCTCTCTCGCCAGTATACCAGTGTGCCATTAAGAGCAGCGTCTCTGGCTCTAGTATCTGCTGTCTCATTACCAGGAATTGGAACATGGCCTGGGACCCACACCACTCCAATATCGGAGTTCAACGATAGGAGTGAGTGGAAGAGAACCTGGATTTGGACAATGAGAGCATCATCGCAATGATATCATTGCAGAGACTGGATAGCACTCAAAGAATCGGAGCAGATAAGATATCTACCCCGAGGTTGTCGAATTAAAAATAACAAAGCTCTGTAAATAGCATAAAGTTCTGCAGTAAAAACACTGGTACACAAGCTCAGTTTATATTTATAAACCTGTTTGTCTACAACGAAGGAGCAACCCACACAATCATTCACTCGGGATCCGTCCGTATAAATTATACTACCATAATGAAACTGAGATAAAATTCCGTAAAAGCGTTGTCTATAATAAATAAAATAGAGTGTAAAATTCTTAAGAGTCTGGCTCAAGCTTAAGTCGAATTTTGGACGATTCATAATCCATGGTAGTGTAGGCGGGTATTCTATTACCTTTATATTCGGCAGCCTAATGTCCAGCTCTGAGAGTCCCTCCCGGAAACGGACGCCAGCTGGACGAGGTCGCCGTGGATCCCGTCTGTATCGGAAATCTAAAACGATGGAATAAAATGTTTGTATGTGTTGTGCTCAGATTGGGCTCGGAGCTTTACCCCATAGGAACACAACATATTACGTCTTCGGTACAGTGATGGTTCCCCAGACTCGCAGTGGAGGCTCTCTATCCGACTCGTTTGGAAAGCGCCTGTTGCAAACCTTAGACCTGATGATGGATGGGATCTAATATTTTCAATTTCGACTTACTTGCCGAGCCATAAATATAACAACCATAATCTAATTTTGAGCGTACAACAGCACTATAGATATGTTAAAGAGTTTTGCGGTCTGCACCCCAATGTACCCCTGAGAGAATGCGTAAGATATTCAAAGATTTTTCACAGCGCCGCCTTAAATCCCATATATGAGCCTCCCAACTTAACTTACAATCAAATATTAAACCCAGAAATTTTGCAGTGTCTGTATAGTATAACTCTACTCCGTTAAGACGTAACTCCGGGTGTGGGTGAAGACCACGGGAGTTAACAAAGTGGATGCATTGCGTCTTTGCAGTAGAGAATTTGAACCCATTGCATATGGCCCATTCAAAATGTTGATGCCTAGCTGCAATTGCCTCCCAATAGATGGGAGATAACGTGAGCTGTAATACAAACTAAAGGCGTCAACATAAAGAAGAGGTGTTACGTAAGGAAGTATGTTAGTAGCTATACCATTAATCGCAATGGAGAACAAAAGAACACTCAGTACAGACCCCTACGGAACGTCATTTTCCTTGTAAATGTTCATTGGAAAGTGTCGTACCTATTCGTACTCGGAAATACCTCTCTGCCAAAAAATTGGCAAGAAAAGTCGGAAGACATCTCCTTAGACCCCAGTTGTGGATAGTACGTAGGATCCCATAACGACATATTGTGTCGTAAGCTTTCTCAAGATCAAGGAAGATTGCTACCAAGTGCTTTTTCTTGAGGAAGGCATCTCTAATGGCTCCCTCCAGCCGAACAAGGTGGTCTGCGGTTGACCGGCGCTTACGAAAACCACATTGGCTCTTAGACAAGAGGTTTTCTGATTCCAGGAACCACATTAGGCGATTACTAACCATTTTCTCCATAACTTTAAACACGCAGCTGGTGAGACAGGTAGGCTTATAACTGTTAGGTAAGGATGGGTCCTTTCCTGGTTTGTGCACTGTAACTACAATGGCTTTATGCCATTGACATGTAAAGGATTTTTCTGTCCAGATTCTTTTATATAAAGAAGATATATCTTCCCAGCTGGTGGTAAATTTGGGAGCATTTGATTCTGTATATTAACTGGGCCAGGAGATGTGTCAGGGGATTTGTCTACTGCTGACTGCAATTCCTGTAACGTGAACGGAGTATTATAGTTTTCTGTGTTATCACACATGAAAGAGATATCATTTCGTTCTGCAGCCTCTTTAATTCTTAAAAATCTAGGTTTATAATGGACTGAGCTACTGATATGCGCGATTGATGTAATAAGGAGCTGAGCCATATACAAATGATTGGTTATCATATTGCCATTACATACTAGACCCGGAATAGCAAAATTACGTCTCCCCATTATCCGATGGACTTTTCCCCATTCGGTTGTGGCTTCGGACATTCTTTTCCAGTGAAGAGACATATTTCGTCCAGGACACCTTCTTAGCTTCGCAGATGGTGCGGCGAGCTTTGGCACGGAAGCGTTTAAATTGAACGAAGTTCTCTTCGGTTGCATGCCTTTGGAAGAGTCGTAGAGCTCGTTTACGAGCCAGGATAGCGTCTCTACATTCCTCTGTCCATCGAGGTACAGGGACACGTCTTGGTGTTGATGAGGAAAGCGGAACATGTAGTTCTGCTGTCCGTATGATATTTGTACAGAAGTGCTCCACGATTAAGTCGACATCGTCATTTTCATTGTTATTAAACGAAAGTGACTCGGCAAATCCAAAAAAATCCGCCTTTTTTATAACCCAGTTAGGCCAGCGCGACTCCGTGGGACATGTTACACAGAGATGAAGTCGGATAGGAAAATGGTCACTTCCATGGAGATCATCGATGACTGGCCACTCCATGTTCGCCGACAAAACTGGGCTACATATGGAGAGATCTATCATGGAGTAGGTGCCGTGGGCGAGAGATAGATGTGTGGCTGCTCCTGTATTAAGAGTAATGAGATTGCAGCGAGTACATATCTCCACTATTACATGCCCTCTCTCATTGTCATTCATTGAACCCCAGCGGTGATGGGAGGCATTGAAATCTCCCACCAAGAGAAATGTGGCGGGGAGCTGATCTACAAAAAAACTGTAATTCACGTATCGTTAATTGAAAGTCGGGTGGTATATATATGCAAGCTATTGCAAATGACATGATACTATTTTTCACCAAATTAGCATATCTTCCATTGGTCCTGACACCAGCCAGGTGATCGTGCCGGTGAACCCTGTAACTACGAATGGATAAGGAATGTTCAGGCCAAAGGTCTGTCTCTTCGAGACAGAGAATAGCGGGTTCTTTATGATAGATGTGGTGCTGTAATTCTGCATACCGGCTCCGAACTCCGTTCACATTCCACTGAATTATGTCGTTACGCATCAAACATTTTTAGATCATGGTGGTGGTTTGACGGGAGATTTTCTCTTTTTCTTATCACCCCCCAGAGCTGCATTGTCTCGACTGCTTATTTCGCTGCTGTGGTGATTCACTTTTTGACTTTCGTTCTCCCCACCTGGAACGAGAGCGGGGCTTCTCGTCTGATCAGGGACTTCGACGAGGTGGTTTTCTCTCCGCCGTGGAACCGGTAGATTTTGTCGTCAATACACAGGTCTTTGGACTATATGGTCTGATAGTAAGCCCACAGCTTTCATCATCAGGCTCTGTTGTTTGAATGGCAGCATCGACATCAGTTTGAGTAGATGTCTCTACTCTCTGAAGGGTGTCGCCCAGAGGTGGCGTTTGCGTGGTGGTATCACATCCCTTAAGACCTTAATGGACTACTGACGCATATGTTATGCTCGTATTTTTCTTCTGGTCGTCATAATACCGCTTACGTGCTTCGAAAAATGATATGTTATCTCTAATATGTAGTTCTTAGATATCCTTCTCTTCTATGTATCTCAGGCATTCTTTAGAATTAGAAGCATGATCCCCATTGCAATTTACATAGTACTTACTGTGAGAACACAGGGAATCTTTATGATCGCCCTCACCGCATTTTGCACACACGATGTTATTTGTACATCTTTGTTGTGTATGACCGAATCGCTGGCACAGGAAGCACCGCATAGGATTCGGTACATATGCACGCTCGTAGCCTATGAGAATGAACTCCGGGAGAGATGGAACTTCGAAGGTCAATAATATGGTCCGAAGTGGAACAGTCTGACCATCCCGCTTACCTAAAAGACGGTAGGCCTTGGAAACAGACTACTCCGCCAGCTCCAGTTGGTTTTCTTCATCGGACAGGCCCTTCTAAAGAGATCGAAGTAATCACTCCTCTCGTGGTGTTGAGAGAAGAGTGACGCTCCACTTTAATGGGATAAGAACCAAGCAACTTCGCTTTCAGAAGGGTCTCACTTTGCTTAGGACTTATAGTTTCAACCAGAAGACTTCCATTTCGAAGGCGAGTAGCATTCCTAACTTTACCAATTATTGCGTCGAGTGCGCGTTTGATATAAAAGGGACTGATATTTTTCATTCTCTTTTCACTCCCGTCAATAGCTAGACTCAAAAATCTCGGAGGCGGCATTCTCACTTTAATTTTATCCGGGTCCAAATCCATGTTGTCATCCAAATACACTTTTTGTTTCTTCTGTAATGAAGAGGGAGGAGGAGAGCGCGAGGACTATTTGAACTGCCCCACCCCTACGGAACCGTCGGCGGCAGCCTGCCACCGAGGGGGCGAAAGAAAAAGACACCGAAATATTCTTCGCTGTCTGTGCCGGCCGTGGGGACCACCACACAGCCCGATCCCAAGCAACCCACTTCAAACAAGTTACCCTTCAAACTGGGCATTACATACCTAACGGCAAGATCTACACCAGAGGCGTGTATGCCTCTACCACGGGAATAACCACCCGTGGCTTCCCACTCTACACTGAACACAACCGCCAGACTAATCGGCTAACTCCTACCCACCCACCATAGCCGAAGCAATCCGAGATCGCACGCAGCTTCAGGGGACTTGTGGTTGATTACACTGCGACACCCATCATTCAGCGGTAACACGTCGCAGCAATATATCCGCCCCGGCGAGCGGAGTCAGTCACCGGGACGTTCAAATCGCCCCGGACCCCCATTGGGGCGCTACGTGAGTGTACTTGACCTCTGGTCCGGGTTCGGTACCTAAACTTGCATATAGGGGCAGTATGAAGGGTCCACTATTGCTTCGTTGCTGGGCGCCCTGTCGGGCCGCACAAGTTGAAAGTCGCGCTCGAAACCGTGGGACAGGACCACGGAGATAGGAAAGATCCCCGCTGGTGAGACGGGAGTTATAAACCTAAGAAACTTAGCCTAAGAATGAATATAATGAACTACATAGAATAGGAAGAATAATATAGCCCCACCAGGCATTCTTAACTAATCCCGTCATGTAGGCGGACGTGGCAAGAACAAAACAGCAGGGATGGTGAGGAGAAAATGGCTGTGATGATGTGGTGGGCATTGCGCATGCAATGGTGGCCGGCAGAGAGAAATAGAGTGATGAAAAAGACGATAGAACGAAAAGGGGTGGTTTGTGATAAGACGAAAAATGGCCGAAAAGAAGAACACGAGAGACACCATTGCACTCCCTGGTCACCAACTTGGAGGAACCCACCTCGACCGGTGGAAAGAGTATACTTTAAAGATGAGCCGGCCTTTTTATTATGTTTTTTGGGCTCAATTAATATCTTACGGAGGTGAATACACAAAGATGCGAAAAATGTGGTTTTTGAATACAATTTATTGCTTCAAAATGGAGAAACTGAATGTTGACAAAATTAATAATAATTAATGATCTTGCAAATAATCGAAATTAAAAATAATACTCTATGTGACCGCAGTTTTCCCTCAATGCTTTGTAGGCGTCTTCTCCATTGTCCAATAGCACTGGATCTTTGATCTTTGATCAAGTCGGTGCCAACATTCAAGAAGGCATTGTCTAATATCTTCAATAGTAGCTACGAATCCTTGTTTTATAGTAAACTGCTTTTTGTAGTTGACTCCATACAAAATAGTCCATAGGATTAAGATCTTGTTTGAAACTGCAGCGGAAACCATCAGAGAATCTAAGAAATGCGATCTTTCACGCAATAATCTCTCAGGAGGGGTATCATGTCTATATCTTCGTAATCAATCGTTATGCAATTCAAACAGTTCATTCTCGCTGAGCGTAGATCCTTACAATTTGACGGGCAGATGAATTATCATATTGGTGCAAATGTTTAATGAAAATCTTGTCTTAGTTCGTTAAGCGACCCATTATTCACAAAATGAGAACTCAAAACGGAAGAAAACAAATGATGATAGCATAACAAACGGCTTGGCTTGGCTTGTTGGTTCGGCACTGCCTTACAAAAAATTAAAAGTATTTAATAAATGGTAAAAAGTTAAATATTATAGTACTTTCCCTGTCTACAAAGACTGAAATTTGCCTGTGAAATAAACGTTCAAGTAAAATCGTTAGCTACTGGAATATAATCATTTAAATCTTGTGCTGTTTTTTTTGGTCCAGCATCATTTAATAGAACTGCGAGGCGAACCTACCGAAAGAAATTGTAATGACGCACCGAGGCCAACTTTTGAGCAAGCTATACGCCAGTTTGTATAATCTCATGAGCAACGGTCAGAAGTGTCTACAAGTTTTGCTAGGGATGGGGCTAAACGTGATCTTTTACTCACCGCTGAAGCAGTGATAGTTCTATTTCAATCACGGTTTTTTTAAGTAGTGATCCAGTGATTAGAAGCGATTTCCAACTGCCCTTGATTAAGATGAGAAACCAGTGCTGTCCAGTGGTCTTAGATCTGGACATGGGAAACGCGACACAACTAGCTGTTTCGAAACATTTGGAACGACTCAGTGAAATCACATAGGCATACATTTTCTTAACTATAACTTTAACATTTGTATTATAACAACACAATACACGATTTAGAAATGAGTGTTATTTGGAAAACAAGATGCCGTCGATGGCGATGTCATTGTAGTGATGCTTCACTTATGTGCAGTGGCTATAGTGGTGTGGCGCGCTTGTGTCCAGCGCTCCGTCGTCGTCTGCGTGGCTACGGTCGTCTGCTTGTGACGTCACTTTCGCACATGCGTTTCCGCGCATGCACAATTCGTGGAACACGTTCCTTTCTTTAGTCGCTGCCGTCGCTAGTCGCTCCTGGCAGGACAGCCATCTCACAGCCGCCATGAATCTTTCCCGAGTCTCTTGTGAATAATCATCTGGTTTGAAGTGTTGATGAGTGTGATCGTGATCGTGGGATCCGTGGGAGTTAAATTATTAAAATAATGAATAGGTACGATATTGTAGCTGCATTTTGGTCAGAGAAGAGTCTTCCTGCTTGGGATGACACTGAATGTAATTGTAGTTATTTTAGAATAATTTGTAATTATATTGTAACATTTATTTTTCCAATGTGACTCTTATTTCTAACTTTAACCACACGCTCATCAACAATGGGTATTCCACTCAACACAGCAACATAGTGGTCGTTATTGCACTCCACAGAACAACATTGGCAATACGCGTGTATTATTGAGTTCACAAAGAACTATGTGCAGAACAAAACTGCCAGTTCTCAGTTCACACATTGTTCGCCTTTTCTAGTTCTTCCAGCTTACTCGCTCAAGTTCACTGTGCGTCGAATCCAAGCCTTCTACATACAGTTCACTGTACTTCGAACCCAAGCATTCCAGATACAGTTCACTGCACTTCGAACCCAAACCTTCCAGATACAGTTCACGGCACTTCGAACCCAAGCCTTCCAGACGCGGTCCCTTGCACGTCGCACCCAGCCCTCCAGATACCGTTTCTTGCACGTCGAACCCAAGAAATACGGTTACGTTGCACTCGCCTGGATACTGCCGTAGTTACAAACTCACTCAAGTTACCTGCACGTTCACTTTGCTCCAAGACTCTCGCAACTGACTCACTTCTCGCGACTCACTGACTTCCGTCGCCAACTCATGGTTTCGGTGCTGGACCCCAGACTCATTCACCGTCATTATCACCTTCATATCATTCATATGCTATATAACCTGAGATGTTGATACAGCGATGTAAAATAACCTACTAATATATATATACAGGGTGTTTCAAAACTACGGGGCATAATTTCAGGTATGTTTTTCCCACATGTAGACAATCAAAATAGTTCATTACAACATGTGTCCGGAAATGCTTTATTTCCGAGTTATGGCCTTCACAACAATGAAATTCACCGGAACGTTTTCCTTTCCGCAGGTCGTTGCCGTCAAAGGAGACATTAAGAGGGCACTCTGACAGTTCATTCCGAGGCGAAGGTTACATTCAGTGTTGTGTAGGCGTTAGACGGTGCGACATGTATTCAAATCAAGAGCTGGCAGAGATACACTTCATGTACGGTAAGGCGGACGGTAATGCTGCGCTGGCTCGTCGTTTGTACCAGGAGAGGTACCCACAGCGACAATGTCCAGATCGGAAGACATTTGTACGTCTCCATTACCGTATGTGCGAGTATGGAAAATTTAACTCTCCTGGTTTGGGAAGGAGACGACCAAGATCTACAACTCCAGAAGTACAGGAGGAAATTCTGGAGGCTGTGAACATGACTCCTTCTATCAGCACACGAAGGGTAGCGTTGCAAATCAATGTTCCTCATATGACTGTCTGGAGACTGTTGAAAGAGTATCAATTGTATCCTTATCATTTGCAACGTGTTCAGGCCCTGTCACCAGCAGATTACCCTGCACGAGTTAGGTTCTGTCAGTGCTTCTTGCAGCAGTGTGGTGTAAATCCGAACTTTCCTGCCTTAGTATTATTTACAGATGAAGCACAGTTCACACGAGATGGCATAACAAATTTCCACAATCAGCATGTATGGGCGTATGAAAACCCACGTGCAGCTGTAACATCTCATCACCAGGTGCGGTTCTCCCTCAACATACGGGCCGGTATCATTGGTGATCGATTAGTTGGACCCCATGTACTTGTAAATAGACTGACGGGGCAGGCGTACACAAACGTCCTGGAAAACACCATACCTCATGTTTTAGAAGACACTCCACTGATCAATCGTCAACACATTCACTTCTTGCATGATGGCGCTCCTGCACACTTCAGTCGTACGGCTCGCCGGTACTTGGATCGCAGGTTTCCTGATCGATGGATAGGTAGAGGTGGCCCAATTGCTTGTCCTCCACGCTTACCTGATCTGAACCCTATCGATTTCTACTTGTGGGGCCATTTAAAATCATTGGTTTATTCGTCTCCGGTGCCTGATTTGGAATCCATTCGGAATCGAATTGTGGCATGTTCTGAGGACATACGCAATACTCCTGGAGTTTGGGATCGTGTTCGCAGGTCAATGAGACATCGATGTGAGGTCTGTATTCAAGCAGGAGGTGGACATTTTGAACATCTTCTGTAATGACAACGACCTGCGGAAAGAAAAACGTTCCGGTGAATTTCAATGTTGTGAAGGCCATAACTCGGAAATGAAGCATTTCCGGACACATGTTGTAATGAACTATTTTGATTGTCTACATGTGGGAAATACATACCTGAAATTATGCCCCGTATTTTTTAAACATTCTGTATATATACATTAAATGTCCACTTTTTATTTGGCAACAAATAATAAGGTATCTCATAGCAGGTTTAAATAAAGTAATGTTATTGATGCATTGCTACGTTATCGTTAACGATCGTAGCCTCGCACTTGCTTCATTTGTGAATCTCGCAATTAGTATGGTTGAAGTACTACAATAAACAATATAATTAATTAAAAGAAAACTAGGTATCAATGCGTACTATTCCAGAAGGGTTAAACTACTACATTAACATTTGTTTACAAAATTGACTGGATGTCAGTAATTATCATTCAAGTAGAGCAACATTCAGTTTTATTTCGCTCAGTCTATATTCTCTCTCTGAAAGTGGGATGCCTCCAAGGCAATGGTGTAGTCACTGTGCTGGTGACACTGAGTTATTTCATGGTTATCATTCCAGTCACTCAGTGTTCCATGGCTATTTCACTGGTTAATGAAGAGTTCACTCGAGTGATCGTGATTTTTTATTCACTTATGAAAAATAGCTATTTTCTTTCATCTCTAATGGATAGTTTGGCGTTTGTTTCGATGAAGTGTAGATGTCGAAGATGTGTAATATGTTCTTTGTGGAAATTGTATAATTAGAAATTTTCGTAATATATAATACTCTTTCATACGTAATAAGTTGAAATGTTAAGAAATATGAACGGTTACTTTTATTTAAGTTTTCACAAAATTTGAAGTTACTTGCCATGATGCAATTTCAACTATTCCAATTCTGAAGTCAACATACTGTGTTTTACTGAGTTTTACTCTATTCCATTCTGAGCTGATACCCCTGATCACATATATAAGAGGTTGCTCATCCCTATGTTAAAATCGGTAACACTTTGAACAGAACAACCGCCAGGATCGCCACACATCCGCTGTAAACAAACACGAGATGGCAGTGCAGTCGCTAATGCAATTGTAATAGGAGTTGTGACCTGACTCCTAATGTAACAACCAGATGGCAGTATAGTACACCTGACAAAAATTGTTACCGTGAAAGCCTATAAGGCCAAGCAGTCTGGGTATATCTGATGTAGTCTGATACTATTATTATTTTTTTAATATCCAAGCGCCATTTAATGAACACAATTACATTAATCAACATTACTTGAAAAACACTGTAACAGATATGAAAATGTTACATATACGAAACAAAGGTCATACAGTATATTCAGTATTTTAGAATCAATAGAAGTATATAAGGACAAATTTAGTAATCAACAGCATCTAAATTTTAAAAATTAAAAATTCGAATTTATTCACAATGTTGATTTAAATGGTATGATAGTTGCCCGGAAAGAGCATGTGTTCGTACTCGGGTACAATCCGTTGGTCTACATAAATTCTACAGGGAATAATAATAATAATAATAATAATAATAATAATAATAATAATAATAGTGACGAAAATAAACCACAAATAGTATTACTAAATAATAATAATAATAATAATAATAATAATAATAATAATAACAGTAAGTTTGATAAAATAATTGTAAAAACCACATAGCGGGAGTTAATACAATTTATATAAGGATATAGTAACCAGAGAAGAAGAACTCGAAGTCCAGTAAAAAGTTTATTGTGCCGCAGTGACAGCAACTGCCTTATCGGTATTATGTTATGATTATTGGGGGAGGGGGGAATGAAGCTGAAATTAAGTATACATGCCACCATCCTCTTCTAATCTTTTAACATACAACCAGAGGAAGTTAATGTTAAAAACTAAATAAATCTATGAGTCAACTATTCCTCATTTCCAGGATAAATACAATATAAATATTAAAATATTATATTAATCAGATTTTAGTTACAAGTCTTCCCTTTGGTGCTAGAGATATCACAACAATATTTTATTCGATGGCGAGGGAAATATTAATTTAGAGAAGTCTCTAGAGACAGAGATAGTGACAAATATAATCAAGTGTATCTGTGGCGATGCTAAGAAATAGTTTATATTGAAGCATAGTTATTTTTAAGAAATGGATCTATTTATATTTCTGTCAATGTTTTATCTTTATCATTGTGTCTAAAGAAACATGTACCGATACCGGTAAGAAATTATTGTTGTATTCTGCGTCTAAGGCAATCCCCATTGGGTATCAAATTAAATTAATATTAGTAACATAATTATAATAATTAGCAAAAATTAAAATATTAATAAAATAAAACATATTTATACCAACAATTTTATTTTATTTTTAAACTTAAGAATGTGTAAAATACTTGGCTCTGGATTGTCAGTGACCTACCGTCAATGGACTAGTAGAACTTAGCCTAGTCCTCTAACTATAATCAGGTTACAAGTTTCAAGACGAGACAATAAAATTGAAAACGTCATCTATTTCCTCCCCTTAGCGCTCAACGTCTGTAGAATCGAACTTGTCCAGCCCACGGGAACCAGTGAGCTCGCACTGGACTAGCAGATTTAAAGCCATTCCCTTGTCTACATGTACAGTAAATACGGTTGGGCGTTCCGTGGTAAACAATTTCCGTGTCTCCAATCTTGTTAGAAAAAATATGATATTAATACGTTTATTTGTTTTTGTGCATTATCAGTTAAGTACTGAAAGTGTGCCTGTGAAATGTAACATGAATTAAAACAATATTGTGTGCTTTACGCTGTTTAGTAAACATGAAAGGGAACTCGTTTCGAAATGCAAGTCCATTGCTGCTCATACCAACTACACCGTCTGAATCGTCACCATCCGGCAGCGATATCAGTCACGAATGCCAACAGTCCATGCCCGGTTTTATCAACAGATGTAATAACTCTACTACCAAGTTGTTTCTTAACATGAGTTAAAATTTTTTACAATTTGCATTTCACCAATATTTTCCTGTAAAATGTTAACTAACATATAGTTAATACTCTCAAGAATAACAAATGGTAGCGGAAGAAGCTCATACGATTAGTCAAGACAAATCTTGAACAACATCGCCTGCAGTTATATCAGTCTTGCTTATCATCTCTATCTGAAGCGAATAATACTCTTTGGTACGCTACAAAGCGTATTCTATGCGAGCCAACAGTCATCCCGACACTTCGGTTAGACTCTCAAATAGCCACAGACACAGAGTTGAAATGTAACTTGCTTGCATCTCATTACCAACATGTATTCACCCCAAACGAGAATAAAAATGAACAGACTAGCTCTGAATTAGAAAAAGAACTTATAGAAAATATTAATAAACCGACTGTGCCAGAGAAAATTTCCTATACTACTCCACAAGAATTGTCTCACTTCATTCAAAGGCTTCCAAATAAAAAATCTCCAGGCCATGATCTTATACCCAAAATTGTACTAAAGAAGCTCACCAAAAAAGCTCTTACTTACTTGACGATAATTTTCAATGCTGCCCTTTTAATTGGGTACTATCCTCGAGCCTGGAAGCTTGCTGAAATCATTGTTTTTCATAAGCCTAACAAACCTAAGCACTTGCCATCAAGTTATCGACATATTAGCTTACTGCCCATGCTATCGAAATTGTTTGAGAAGGCTATTCATCATCGCATTTGTAAATTTACGTTCCAAAACAAGAATATACCAGATTTTGAGTTTGGCTTTCGTCCAAAACATTCTGCAACACACCAACTGCAAAGAGTCACTGAATCCATTATAAAAGGCTTTGAAGAAAAACAGTATACTACCACTGTGTTTCTGGATATTGTCCAAGCATTTGATACTGTTTGGCATGATGGTTTAATGCTAAAATTATATAGAATTGGTTTTCCTGACTATCTCACACGCATCGTGAAGAGTTTTTTTTATCTGAGCGTCAGTTCTCAGTACGTATAGATGGCATTAAATCAACGCTTCGTCCAGTTTTAGCCGGAGTACCACAAGGATCTATACTGTCACCATTTCTCTTCAATATCTTCACATATGACATTCCATGTTTACAACCGTCACACATAGCTATGTATGCTGACGATACAGTTCTCTTTTATTCTCATAGTAACCTAAATACTGCAATCAGCACTCTTCAGACATCCTTACAGGAGCTGTCTAAATGGTTCTCTGACTGGAGATTACTACTCAACATTACCAAGACAGAAGCTAAAATCTTCTCTTTAAGGCCTATTCATAATCCACCTCCTTTGGTTCATCTAAATGGTGAACAAGTTACATGGCTCTCTAGTCAAGAAGCTGTCAAATATTTGCGAATATTATTAGACACGAAACTTACATGGAATGCCCATATAACTCGCATTGTTACACTAACCTCTTCTAGGATTCGAAAATTATACCCTTTGGTTAATAGACGTTCACAAATTGAATTGGACTGTTCAATGCTACTCTACACCTCGCTTGTACGACCTCTTATAACTTATGCAGCGCCAGTGTGGGGGACTGCAAATAAGACACACATGCATCGCCTACAAGTTCTCCAGAACAAGTTCCTGCGTACTGCAACAAATGCCCCCTGGTTTGTAAGAAATCAACAACTGCATCAAGATTTGGGAATTTTTCCACTAGAACAGTACATCCATTCAATGTCAAAATCTTTCTTCAACAAACTTCCTGGTGTTCCTGGAGCTGTGACATATAACATTGGAGCAAGATCTTGTCAGCCATCTCGACTTAAAAGGAAACTCCATCAAGACATCCTTCTTAGTGATACTGACGACTCTTCATAATTTAACACAGAAAATCATCATATTTTGTTCACATAATTCACAAAAATATTTAATTAATTAATTTAAATCAATTAGAGGAGCCTTTAGAGCCAACCTCAGCATGATATTCTGCATGTGATATTCCATAATTTAACAGTGGTCTGTATAGCAAGTTTGCTGGTCGACCAATATATATATATATATATATATATATATATATATATATATATATATAAAGAATAACAAATACAACGAATCGAGAAGGGGGTGTATGATTCATGCGATTTTTTAATACAGTCCGTTGCGCTTTTGTTTGAACAACTGTGAAATAATGGCGCGCGAAGTTGGCATGAAGAGGATGAGAGGCACAAATTTTTCTTCTTTTGAGAAAGAGTTATTGATAGAACTAGTAAATAAGTGTAAAGAAATTATAAAATGCAAGAAGGCTGATGGGCCAAAATAAAAAGAAGGATGAAAAGTGGGAGAAAATACGGGACGAATATAATTCGAATGGACATGTGGCATCAAGAAGAACAAAACACCTGCGACAATTTTATATCAATCTAAAAAGATCTGCTAAGAAAGCAAGAAGTGAAGAACGAGTGGAAAGATACAAAACAGGTGGTGGAGAGCGTACAACCAAAGTGGATGAAAGTGTCCTGTCCCTCATAGAAGACCTAATGAAACCTAACAGTAACCCATACGACTGTGATTCAGAATACTGTAGTAAGTACCACTTGCATTATATTAGCATTACCTATTTATCCAAATGAAATTCGTTTATATTTAATGACAATTTCATTTTTAGGCGACACTGAAATAATTACAAGAGCACAGGAAGCAAGGTCTTGTGATATTGAAGTCGTAGCAGGAGTACACGAGGTGGTGAATCACTTTCATGAACTATATTTACTTTTAAATTTATATTATCTGAAGACGAATTATAAACTATAATTAGTATTATTATTGTTGTTGTAGGAGAATGTAAACACAAAACAATTATCACTTGAGGACAACACAGCTTCACTTGAAACGTGTACAACAGGTCCGGAGTCTAACACATCTCTTCGTGTTATTCCAGTTGTGAGTACGACACTTCTATTAACTTTGAGGTTGGTTATTTTTTTTTAATTAAAGATGAAAATTTGATAAATGGAATTTGTACTTCCAGACTGAAGCTTTAACAGGAGCAGAAAACTGTATAAGCAGCAGTCTTGCGTCACCAAGGTCAGTATCACAGCTGATCACGTTGAAGGTCATAATAAAAGTCCGCCAGGAGTGCCAACATTTTCATTGTAGTCTTTTTTTTCCAGGCCAACCTTTGTCGTAATTACATCGCTGCACTTGCCAAGAGCAGGATAACTCTCTGTGAAAAAGAAATGTATTTAATCCAACATAAATATAACCAGAAGCAACAACAGTTGAAAATGAAAATGGAAACTGAGAAATTGAAACAAGAAGCACTTGGAGAAAAATTAATGTACTATAAAGAAACAAGGAAGCGTGTTGACGATGAATAAATTAGTTGCAGTGTATTTTTTTCATAGAAGTTTGGTAGAAGTGTATAGTTTAAGCGTATTCCATGTAGTACATGTAACTAGTTTAAAAATAAAACTTTTGTAGTACTTACAATCGAAGTGTTGTTCTGCAAATGCGTTCCTGTAAGCTGCTGCAGTTTGTTCAATTTCCACGTGAATAGGAACAAGATTCTGGTTTCTGATGTGCCTATTCCTTCTTCTTTCTGTGATGTACTGATGCAGTGTCAAATCTTCTGGAGGAAGTTGATCCCTTGTCTCCACTGCAATGTTGTGCAACACTGTTGTCGCCACAATTATCGTCCAGGTTGTTTGTCGTTTAGTTCGTAGACCCAAGCTGAGAACCGGAAAACGTCTCTTCCACAACCTATCATCCTCTCTACACAGTTTCTTGTCCTAATATGTGCTGCATTTTAATTGTGCTGGGGTCTTGTTTCGAGATGAAGGTATGATGTTATTAGATATTTTCTTAAAGGGTATCCACTGTCAGCCAAATGGATACACTCATCAATTGCTCCCATTTCAAATTCAGCCCTGATATGCGAATTGCTGAATATTGTGCCATCGTGAACTGATCCAGGCCATCTAGCTACTGTGTTCCTAATTAGAAGGTTGGAATCACTGATGACCTGGACATTAACAGAGAAGTAACCCTTTCGATTCCGATATATTTCTGCCTTATTGCCTCCAGATAACTGAATCTTTATACGCGTCCAGTCTATTGGACCCACAATACCAGGAAAATTGTACGTATCACAAAACTTTTGTACAATACTTGGGCGTTCTTGTACTGAGGGGAATGTTACGTACCTTCTTTTCATTGATGTCATTGCTGCAGAAACTTTACTAACAATTCTACTTACTTTAGACTTCGAAATTCCAGCATTATCTCCAACAATTAAATGAAAGGATCCAGTGGTATAAAACCTCAGAGTTATCAGTGCCTGCTGCATTGGAGATAGAGATGTGTTTCTGTTGGTTGGGTATTCTAACCTCTCTTGTATTTCTTCCACAACCTTACCGAAGACAATTTTGGACAATCTATATGTCTTCAAAAATTCTTCTTCTCGCAAATTTTCAAAATAATTTTGTCTTAAAGGCACTTTCCCTATTAGGAACGGCATTAAGATGGTTTTAATACAGCAATTGCACACCAAAAGCATTATTTACGTCCGCCATTTTCAAATGTTTAACAATTGTTAAGCTTTTAACATAAGGGAGATGGGATGTTAATTTAACACAGAGTTTAACTGTTTGTTAGAGCTAACATTTGCTGATTGAACAGAACTTTGCTAAATAAAATGTTAAACTAGTTTAACAAAGTGTTAAAAATTAATATTATTTGTTGATGAAACCCGGCAACAGTATTGTGTTTTCGACCGTTTGTTAAGCATCGGTACTTCGTTTGGAAGTTTAAGTTTTGAGGAGAGGCAAAATATTATAGTAAAAGGTAGGCATACTCCAGACGTGTCCATGAGTACAAAAATGAAAAACTATATGCGTCATTTAAAAAATTGAATACTACGAATCTTCAAAATGGCTAACTGCATGTAAATCGAAAAATAAATTATTTTGCTGGCCTTGTGTTCTTTTTGAAACCAATAGAGGAATACACAATATTACATATTTCTCTGACATCAGCAATTTTCACAAAGCAAAGATTCGCCATGAGAAGACACAATCACATTTATCTGCAATAACGAAATGTAAATCTTTCGGTAAAAAAAGAATAGACTTTCAACTATGCCGAAGTTGACTATAATAGAGAAATAATGAAACGATTAATCGATGTAGCTTGCTTAGTGGAGACGCAAGAGCTACTTTTCACAGGTCATAACGAACACAATGAATCCCTTAATCGGGGAAGCTATATTGAGTACTTGCACTTGCTATCCAAGTATGATATCAAATTAAACACATGCTTACAAAGCACAGACATTTTCAAAGGTACGTCATGTCGAATTCAAAAAGGTGAAAATCAGGAGAGGTTTTCAAGTTTTACAGATGTGAGCAATAATCGCTCTGTAGTTGCGTTAAGTGAACATGTATTCAAAATCCTTTCGGACTTTTAGTGTGAGGACAAGCTCGTAGCTCAAAGATATGACGGAGCTGCAACATTTTCTGGCCATTTAAATGGGTGCAAGCACTAGTGAAAAAAATTGTCCCAATGCCTTTTTCGTCCACTGTTATGCTCATCGCCTTAAACTAGTTCCATCGCAGTAAGTGCAATTTATAAAGGAATGTAAAATGTTTTTCATGACATTGAGTGTTTTTTGTTCATTTTTTCTCATTCAACAAAGCGTATAAATGCATTGAATGCATCGTATTTGAAGAAAAGGTTTCCCACAGTGTCAATTACGCGTTGGAATTACAAGTCTAGGATTGTGAATGCGGTGCATGAAAATGAGACAGAAATGATTTCATTTTTTGAGCACATTCTTGATAACCCGGATTGCTGGGATAGCGACACTTTTATTTCTGCCACAGGATATTAGCATCATTGAAGGATTTCACCTTTTCTTTTCTATTGGAAATTTTCAGTCATATTCTTGCTCTCACTGACACATTATTCAATATTCTCCAGATAAAGACTTTTGATGTAAAATATTGCATAAGAAAAGTGAAAGAGACTATTTTTTTCATTCAAGAATCTCGAAACAATTTTGATGATATGCAACACTAGAAGAAAGTTTTACGAATGAAAATGAACCTACAGAGCACCGTCGGGAAGGTAACTGCACGATCCCAGAAAGAGATATTTGCGTCCTTACAAAGAGGTAATTGACAATATAGATAGTTAAATGGAAAACAGACTTCTTGATTTAGAAGAACTAAAATTTATAGATCTAATTGATTCGAAAATGTATGAATCTTTGAAAACCTGGTTTCCCGAAGTTTTGTTTACGTCTCTAAAATCACAGTATATAAATTTGTTTAATTTCGAAAATATGCGAAGTGAGTTAGTAGCTGTTTATAGGTTGTCAGACTTTTCAGGCAGGACAGTGACTGAGATAGCAAAGATTTTGAAAGACAAGAGTTAGGACAGGAAGCATTTCCAGACTAATAGCTACAATTCCAGTGAGCACGTCCACAGTGGAACATACTTTATCCTTTTTAAAACGCGTAAAGGATTACATACGGAAAACTCAGTGCGAAGACAGGCTTTCGCGACTTTCCTCCCTATTGTTCATTTACTTGCTTTAAAACTCTGCTTCTTTCTCTGGCCGCTAGCGCGCTGTTGTCTATGTGTGTTAACTGCAGTAAAGGAGGAATGGATTGACTTTCCTCTACACAGACAATCTCGCATCCTTCTCACAGTTTTCTAGCAGCACATGAGTGCGCGTGGTTTAAAACTCGATCAACCAAGGTTTTCTTATAGCTGTGAAGTTAAAAATTATCGAATCTTCCTCGAATTTCAAGGCATATATTTCATTTGGCATTTACTTTCAAAAGAACAAAAATGTGAGGAGGACGTTCCTCCCTTCCCTCCCCTGAGGAACCGCCATTGGTGATAGGAGATTCCATGGTGCGACATGTGGGACAAGAAAATAAGGATCTCGAAGTGCTGTGCTACACGGGGATACGAGTCAAAGAAGTGAAACACAAATTGGAGCAACAGGAGAAAAGGGACAAGAAAACTGTAATATTACATGTGGGGACCAATGACCTGAGGCGACGATTTGAGTACGTTATGGGAGATATGTACGACTTGGCAGTAAGAACGAAGAAGCTGTACCCCCAGGCAAAGATAATTATCAGCGGTATAGTGCGGCGACGAGATTTTCATTGGACTGGAATCGGGCGACTCAATGAGGCATTCGACTGGGTGGCAGATAGAACGGGAGCAACATTCGTGGACCCAAATTCTTGAATCGGTGACGGGGACCTGGGACGTGACAGAGTCCATCTGAATCGAAGAGGAGCGACGAGACTAGGATCGCTGTTCTCGAGGGCGGTGGCAACGGAGAGGAGCAACGACCGGGAATGACGGCAGGAAATAGTATGTACTATTACAACGGCGGAGGAAGACGCGACGGCGGCGTCAACGGGAGAGACGAAGGCGGTAGCAGCGGCTACAGCGGAAACAACAGGGGTCAGGAATATTATGTCATCATCGGTTTATATAGGGGTCCGAAAGAAGCCTTGAACGTACTGTGTAAAATAAGACGTATGTTGGAAAATACACATTCGCGGCCAATATGTTATCGTCGCGGGAGACCTAACTTGCCCCAGCTAAACTGACAGGGTACAATACAGAAAGGGATGGGTCAACCTTCGCAACACAAATTCATTAATTTCTCAACACCATCTGCTTAATGACATACTATTTTACAAGGTCTCGAAGCCAACCCCATCTACCACGGAAATTCGAAATTAAATGAAGAATAATAATTTCAATTAACAGCACAGAAGGAACTTAATTAAATGACTACATTCCAGTTTCTCATTGTTGCCACAACAATAGAACAGACATGGATAACACCAACAAGCGATTATTGACAAAAAAGCGAGTTATCTTAAAGGCTTCTGTAACGCGTTTTCAGCAATTTGTAAATTCTGAGATAAATATTGCAGATGTCAACCTCATTTAAGTTAAACTAAATATACTACTTTCCATTAACGAAGAATTCAAACAAATCCAAGGCGAACTAGAATTACACGATGACGAAAACGGAGAAGTTCATGCTACCTATAGAATAGAATTCGAAGACATTATCGATCTGCTCGAGGCTAAACTGAGAAAGGCTTACAAAAGTCAAAATACACAGGTGAAAGATGAGGTACCAACTGAGCTATCGCATGACATGTCTAGAAACATAAAGCTTCCTAAAATCAATCTTCCTACCTTTAGCAGAACTTTAACTACATGGTTACATTTTAAGGATACTTTCGAAAGCCTAGTGGTAAACATCAATGAATTATCCAACATAGAGAAAAATTTCTTTTTCTTCTTTCCTCATTGAAAGGCGAAGCTAAGCACAGTATCAGAAATATCAGCATCTCTGACGCCAACTTTTCAATAGCATACAACATTGTAGTGACACGTTATCATTCACCCAAGTTGATCGCAGCTGAATATATTAGGCAAATTATGGAATCTTCGAGTAAACTCAGCTCAACCGAGAGTGAAATACAGTGGGTGATTAAATTATTAGGGGCATTTGGTAAAAGTAGGAATTTTATCTTCAAATTCACATAAAACACAAGTAATTTGGATTTTCTCAACTTGAAAAGCTTTATTACTCTAAATAGTGTTTTATAAACAATATTATTACATATTTAATTGTTTAATAATGAATATGGAATGAAATAAACAAGAAAACTAATATTTTGTCACACATTCCTTTTCAGCAATTACTCTCTTTGGAATACTAGAAATGCACTGAAGACAATTGTTTTTAATTTCTTGGTCGTGATGCCACATATTGACCCGTTTTTCTATTAAAGATTGTTTATTTATAATAATTTCTGACTGAACTTGCCTCTTCATTAGCTCCCAAATAGTTTCAATCGGATTAAGGTTCGGAGAGATACCAGGCCAACCCAGAACTCTAATTTTGTTGTCAGACAGGAATTTGGTCACCTTATTTGCCTTGTGAAAGAGCGCAGATTCGTGTATGAACACAAAATAACCATCTGGAAACCATTCACGGACTTATGAAAGAAGCCGTTCCTTCAGAACCTTTATGTATTGATATTGTCCTATCATTCCTTGAACAAAATATAGACGACCAGTTCCATGACCACTAATCACAGATCACACCATGATGCTTAGAGGATGTTTAACAGTCTTCTACATAGAAAAGCGCCAATGAGAGATGCTGGAATCATCATATCTTCTATGACAATCCGTCAGAGGATCAAAGAGTTAGGGTTTTCATGTCGCACTTCAACCAAGAAACCATTCCTGAAATCATACATGGTGAAGAAGTGCCTCTCTTGGGCAAAGCAGCATCAATCTCGGACTGTGGATAATTGGAAAAAAGTGATTTGTTTGTCAGTCACATGATTTCTTTGTTAGTCACAATTTTACTTTGTGCAAATATGTTTTATTTAGTGTTTATTTCTTTTTTCAGGTGTGTTTTTCAGATGAATCTACCATACAGATACTTGCTGACAAATCTGTGTTCGTTAGAAGGCGTAAAGTTGAAAAGTACAATAATTACTGTATTATGAAGACTGTTAAACATCCTCTAAGCCTCATGATGTGGTCTGTGATTAGTGGTCATGGAATTGGTCGCCTGTATTTTGTTCAAGGAATGATGAGACAATATCGATACATAAAAGTTCTGAAGGAATAGCTCCTTTCACAAGTCCGTGAATGGTTTCCAGATGGTTATTTTGTGTTCATGCACGAATCTGCGCCCTGTCACAAGGCAAATAAGGTGACAAAATTCCTGTCTGACAACAAAATTAAGGTTCTGGATTTCCCTGGCTATTCTCCGGTCCTTAATTTGATTGAAAATATTTGGGAGCTAATGAAGAGGCAAGTTCATTCAGAAATTATTATAAATAAACAATCTTTAATAGGAAAACTGGTCAATGTGTGGCATCACGGCCAAGAAATTAAAAACAATTGTATCCAATGCATTTCTAGTATGCCAAATAGAGTTATGCTGTAATTGCTGCAAAGGGATGTGTGACAAAATATTAGTTTTCTTGTTTATTTCATTCCATACTCATTATTACACAATTAAATATGTAATAATATTGTTTATGAAACTATTTAGAGTAATAAAGCTTTTCCAGTTGAGAAAATCCAAATTACTTGCGTTTTATGTGAATTTGAAGATGGAATTCCTACTTTTACCAAGTGTCCCTAATAATTTGATCACCCACTGTATGTCAGCTAATCAACACTTTCCAAGGCAGCATAGACGCTCTGAACGTCCTAAACGCCCAACCAAGTATCTTAGACCTACTTCTTAATGAACTCATGCTCTCTCGCTTAGACAAGAAATTAAGGTTAAAGTTTGAAACAGAACACGCTCACCTCGAAGCTGTAGGATTCAAGAAACTCCTTAGTTTCTTAGAAAGACGCTGTCAGACACTACTACTTTGTCCCGCGACAAAACCGCTTACCACAAGTGTGAACCATCACCCCAAGCCTAGACCAAGAATGGCATCACAACAACAATCATACATTTCAACTGCAGAGAGATGTTACATTTGCTCAGAACAACACAGACTGTACAAATGCCCAAATTTCCTCAAACTGAACCATAATGAAAAATTCAATTTAGTCAAGAACAGTAAACACTGCACAAACTGTTTGAGTCCATTACATATGTGGAAGTCGTGCGATTCCAAAAATGCATGTAAAATATGCAAGAAGTATCATCAAACGTTACTTCACCGAAAAGAACTGAAACGGGTAACGACCAACCCAAGACAAGCAAACAACGCCATGACACAGAACTCAAACAGTGACAATTCACAACAATTATCGTATCACTCCCTCAGACGTGCTCCAAGAACTCGGGTACTTTGAGTACGGTCTCAGTTAAAATTAAAGACTCTAATGGAAGATTTCATCATTTACGAGCTGTATTAGACAGTGGCACTCAAACCAACTTCATCTCCGAGCAAGCGGTTCAACTGCTCAAGCTCAAAAAGGAAAGAAGGACTGCTGTATCACTACAAGCATTTGGTGACCTGACTTCTGAAGCTGACTCATCGGTAAATGTACAAGTACACTCGACAATCAATGACTTTACCTTCAATATGGATTGTATAGTACTACCCAGGATAACTGGAAACATTCCTGCATCATGCATTGACTACAAGGAGTTGAATATCCCGAACGATATCATTCTCGCTTACCCAGATTTCCACCTGCCCCAGAGTACTCACTTGCTCATCGGAGCTCAGTTCTTCTTGTATCTACTGAAGGAGGAAAGGAAAACGCGACAACGCGACAGGATATCCGAATCTACAGAACACTCACCTAGGATGGATTTTATCTGGAGAGTATCCGCAATTGAATGAAGAGAAAGACAAGTGACAAGAACCTAAATTACTATTCGTCACATCTGACCACAGCCTAGAACATCAAATGCAGATATTTTGGACCCTAGAGGAAATAAATCACATAACGTATTCACCGGAACACAGAAAATGTGAAAAACACTTCAAGGATACTACTGTACGAGATGAAGACAGAAGATATATTGTGGAACTGCCCATGAGGAAGGAAATTAATCTTGGAAATTCGAAGGAGATTGCTCTTCAACGCTTTCATTTTCTAGAGAAGAAACTGCAAGCACGACCACGCCTTCATATAGAATATGTTGAGTTCATGAGAGCATATGAGAAACTAGGACATATGTTCGAAGTTCACTCAAATTCTACACAACGAGAGCCGGAGTACTACATACCTCATCATGCTGTTCACAAGCATTCAAGCAGCACAACCAAGAAAAGAGTGGTTTTTTATGCTTCTGCAAAAACCGACAACGGCGTTTCGCTAAACGACGTTTTAATGGTGGGACCAACTGTACAAGACGATTTATGCTCTTTAATCATGCGATTCCATACATATAAAGTAGCCTTCACAGCCGACGTAGAGAAAATGTATCGACAAATATACACTCAAAACATCAACCTTTGCAATGAATATTGTGGCGAGAAAACTCACAGGATCAACTGAAGACTTACGCTCTTACAACAGTCAGCTATGGAACATCATCAGCAGCCTATTTGGCCACGCGATGTCTCCAACAGCTGGCAACAGATGAAGCAACCAGATTCCCTCGAGCCGCTTCAGTCCTACAACACGACTTTTATGTGGACGATTGTATTTCAGGAGCTGAGACTCTAGAAGAAGCTCTAAAACTACGAATCGAACTCCAAAATCTTCTTCAGCTTGGAGGATTCCCGCTAAGAAAGTGGTGCACGAATAGTCCAGAATTACTTGAGTCCATCCCGGAGAACTTAAGAGAGCACAAACACGCACTAAGTGATAATGACAGTAGTATAGTCAAGACATTGGGTTCGACTTGGAATCCTTCAACTGATCAATTCAGAATCAACTGTGATTTAAATTCAAACGCAAGCGAATCCAACTACACAAAACGTATGATTTTATCCATTATATCATCGATATTTGACCCACTAGGACTGATAACTCCAGTTATTGTTCTCTTCAAGATATTCATGCAGCACCTATAGCAAGAAGGTGCTGGATGGGATGATCAACTATCGGGAAACTTACTCAATATCTGGAATGATCTTTATCAGCAAATACCTGCTCTTAACCATCTACAAAATCCGCGATTGCTCCTCAGTGAAGGAACAGTGAAGAATATTGAAATACATGGCTTCTGCGACGCATCACAGACTGCCTACGGGGGTTCTCTATACGTATGATCCGTGAACCGAGAAGGCGAGATCCTCACGAGGCTTCTTTGCGCAAAATCAAGAGTTGCACCTTTAAAGCAAATCTCGATTCTGCGTCTCGAAATGTGCGGTGCCCTAACATTGGCTTGTCTAATCAAGAAGACACTTAGCGCAATACGCATAACACCTGACAGAATAAGACTTTGGACTGACTCAGAGATAGTACTGGTATGGCTACACGTATGTCCCACAAAATGGAAAACATTTATAGCAAACAGAGTAGCAGAGATTCAAGACATTGTACCAGCTTCACATTGGTACCATGTAAATTGACAGGACAATCCCGCTGATCTTGCTTCAAGGGAAATACAACCAAAGCTTCTACAAGACTGCGAACTGTGATGGGAAGTCCCCAACTGGCTACATCTAGATCCCACAAATCATTGGCATGTTTGAACAGTCGCCCGTAATCCAAACTCTGCGACGATCCTAACGATACATTTTATCTCACTCCAGCCCATTTTTTTAATTGGCGAACCTTTCACAGCTCTTCCCGACCATAACCTTGAACATTGTTCCATCAATAGTCTTTCCAGATGGAAACATATCCAAAAGATGACCCAAGACCTCTGGCGGATATGGCACAAGGACTACCTACACACACTACAGCAGCGTCACAAGTGGACACAAGAACATCCCAACCTACGTCCTGGCGATCTAATAGGAATCAAAATTTATTTGTTTTTGTGTTTGGTTTAAGTGTATTAATTTAAGTAAAGTTAATAATAATATATCAATAGAGCTTATCCCCCATAATATTTATATTAATAAAATAAAAACTAAAAAGATAGAAATATAAATAATAATATATGAATTAAATTCATTTCTTGGAAAACCAGAAACCATTGAAGCCGAATAAAGGATGACAACCTGCCCCCACTTAGATGGAGAAGAGGCTTGGTAGAAACGGTCCATCTCGGCGATGACGGTCTTGCCAGGGTGGCTACTGTCAAAACCAGTTCCAGTGTCATCACACGTCCTATCAAGAAATTGTGTGTGTGTGTGTGTTACCGAAACCTGACTAGTAGTGATTGTGAAAACATAGTCAGAACATTGTATCAGCCTTTTAATTTGATGTAACTGCTACACTCATTCCTGTAATTAATCCTTTGCAAAAGGCCACTGCCTTTAGGTGTGGCGATATGTTAGGTAAATTTCATATATTAGGTAAAGTTTTTTTTTATTATTGTTAGTATCAACTTTTCATAATGTATTTTCATATTGGTAACCCTAGATCATATATACTAACATATAGCTCTTTTATATAGGCTTTAGGGTTTGCAGTCGAGGCCGGCTTGATTTAGTTCAATAATCGTCAACAGATGGCACAATGACCAACACCATCACGAGACACGGACTCTAAATCGATTATTTCTTGCTTACGAGATAATCTCGGTATGTACTGTCGACAACTGATGACCATGGATAAATATTATTGGCCTATATGACCTAGGCAAGTTCGGAACGAGGGAGTTCTAATTATAGTTGTCACGTGGGCGAAGCGGAGAGATAAGATAAAGTACGCCTTTGTATTGAATAGAATACAATGCAGAGTCTCGCGCAAAGCCAATCTACCTAGAATTTTTAGACCATGTTATAAAGTTATCGGTGGGCTAAATTATGATTCGTTATCTCTTCTGTTTTTATATATTTGTCGTGAATATTATTTATATTATCAACTGAGTGTATAACATAATTTATCCGTTAATTGATATTTCACTAATGATAAATCCAAAGAACAATGGGAAATAAGGGACTAAACACTGAAAAATAAATAAAATAAGAGAATTTGACGTTCATAATTATAATGTTGTCGGAGTTTTGTTATACTTTACTTTGAATTATTTTAATTTGCACCACAAAAACTTATGAAAATTAATGTTAAGGGGGGAGACAGGTGAAAATTCATCATTTCTGGCCAAAAATCACATTTTTCATTTTTCTCGTAAAAAAATAACTTACACTTTAAAGAATGTATTCCCAAAGTTTCAGGTAGTTACGCCGTCGAGAACCGGTCATAAATCAGCCATTTTTAAATGGCTGCGCTTTAAATGCCTCCGCCGATTACAACTAGTGGGCGTACTCACCGTTACGTACTGCAGCAACTTCAGAATATTGCCCTGTTTTCGCTAAAAGAATGTATTGTTATGTTGGTTCTCTTTCTGTTGAGTAGCCGAGAACCTTTTGAAGAAGTTTAATGTGATTTGCAATAGATGGCAGAGTGGAAAAGATCTTTGAGTGTGATTTACAACAGATGTCAGTGTTGAGAAAATAATTGAGAGAAGGGAAGTATTTTTTTTCTCTTTCGCTTTACTCTGATACACAGGTGGCTTCAGTGCATTGAAACGAAAGCATCCTTGTTTACATGCTGTACAGGTCATGCTTTCTTCTAAAGTTTTGTTTTGGGAGGTTATATTCTGCAGTTGTAACACGTGTTTCAGTTTGTTGCTTTGTGGTTGCAGTGTGTACTTTATTCTTTTCCATATAATTTTAGTGTAATAAGTTCTTCTTTAGTGTATATAGTGTTGTAAGTCCTTATTTAGTGTATTTTATATAATTACATAGCGTTATAAATTTAGGTATAGTTTGTTGGATAACATTTCAACATGGCTAGAAGAAAATCTATTTCAAATAGAAATAAAGCAAAGGCACTAAAGAGGTGGACAAATAAAAATGAACCTGTTGTGCAGTGTAGTGACAGCACTACTGTGGATAATAGTGAATGTATTGCAGCATGTGATGCAAGTCAGTCCACTGAAACAAAACCTAATCTTAGACAGCAAAAACTTGAAGCTAGTAAAAGTGCTGATCAGTTTGAATCTACTAGTAGTGAATGTAAATATATTGTTGTGGATTGTACAGTTTTGTCAGACTTGGTGAAAGATCTGAAATGCAATGACTGCCATAATAAGACATTAAAAATAGACATAGGCAAAGAACAGAATGGCTTTGCCCATGACATACAATTAAAATGCATTCAATGTGAAGACATTAAAAAATCTATATACACTTCTAAGCGTTTGGAAAATAAGACCAAGCGACCTGCATTTGATGTGAACCAACGAATGACGCAGGCATTCATTAGATTAGGTAAAGGGCATGCAGGACTGCAACATTTTTCCATGATAATGAATATGTACTGTATGTCCAAGTATTCATTCAATGAACATTCGAAACTTCTACTAGGGGCCACAACAGACGTTGTTGCCAATATATTGACAGATATACGAAGTGAAGTGAGAGGTGCGTATGCTGATCTCATAGTAGATGGAGAAATTCCACCCATATTAGATATTGGGGTAAGTTATGATGGAACTTGGTTGACTCGCGGTCACTCCTCAATGTATGGGGTAGGATGCGTCATTGATATTCTGACTGGATATGTCATAGACTATCAAGTCATGTCGAAATCATGTCGCAAATGTGTTCATGCAAGACAACGATACAAGAACCCTCAGGACTTCAAAATATGGTATGATATCCACAAGCAAGAATGTGATATCAATCACACTGGCTCATCGGGAGCGATGGAGATGGAGGCTGCCATAAAGATGTGGAACAGATCTCAAGACTTTGGTCTTCGATACACGTCTTTGTTATCTGATGGCGATGCGAAGACATTCAATAAACTTTGCGTGCTAAAACCATATGGTCCAGAACACAAGATAGAAAAGCAAGAGTGTGTCAACCATGTGGGGAAGAGACTAGGCACCGCTCTTAGGACTGTTGTACTTGATTCAGGTAAGCAGGGTCAGCAACTTGGTGGTCGGGCACATGGGTCACTGAAATCTGTGACAATAAACAAACTACAGAAGTACTACACTAAGGCCATATATAGGAATAAAGGAGACACTGAGGCTACAAAGACTGCTATATATGCAACTCTTCTGCACAGTATTTCTACTGACAAAAAACCCCAGCATTCGAAATGTCCACCTGGCGAAAACTCTTGGTGTTTTTATCAGAAAGCTCTTGCTGTGGGAAGAAAACCAGAACCACACAGAGTAAAGGTAGGGACTCCTCTTACAGAAAGATGTCTTGCCAAAATACTCCCTGTTTACCAGAAACTGGCATCAGACAGCTTATTAAAAAGATGCACGGAATGCCGGACACAAAATGCCAATGAAAGCCTGCATGGCATGATATGGAGAAACTTTCCAAAGGAAATGTTTGCCTCCAAACGAAGGATCGACATAGCTGTGGGGCAAGCCATTTGTGATTTTAATGTTGGAACCACAGAAACAGTTATAAAGACACAAAAACAAGCAGGACTGTCACCAGGGAGGACAACAGTGAAGTTAGGAGTGAAGCGTGACAGTAATCGGGTTATGAAGGCGAAGTCGAGGTCAAATAAAGCATACCAGAGGTACCGTCGTTCAGTGAAACTGGCAAGATTAAGGTCCATGGAAGCAGCCAAAGTGAGAGAAGGTCCCACATATGAGGCTGGATTATTCTAGAGTCAATCAAGTATGTTGCATGAACCTAAGCCAAGAATTTTGAATGAAAACTTTAAAATGTCATTTTCCACACTTAATTTTTTTGAGATTATACATTACAAAAAATGCTAAAACATTCATAGAAATTATGCTAGAAGGCTGATTTTTTTTGTGCATGCTCACGAATGTATGATAATTAATTCTGTGCATCCATTTTACTCTACTCCTTAAATTATATTGATCAGAAATTATTAAAGTGAGATGTGTACTAAAATACTTAGAATTTTATAAACCACATGAAGTAATATTTTTTTAAATTAAAAGTAATAAGAGCACTGAACTGAAAATGCCCAGTTTTATTTAACATACAACACTATGCTGAAATAAAAAAAACCAGACTTGAATGCGAAAATTTGGAAAAGTTTTAGGCTTTTTTTGGAATCATACTTTTTTTTCAAATTTCAAAAATAACTCCTGAAATATCCAAATAAATGGGACCAAATTTTTCCTAGCTGTTTTATATATAGCAAAGAAGAAGAAAATTAATTTTGACATTTTTAGCTTCCATATTTCCTGAAATTCAATTTTCACCTGCCTCCCCCCTTAACATTACCTATTTAGTTATGATAGTAGTATATTGGAAAATTTGTGCATATAGCCTGATTACAATATATAAGTAATCCTATCCTAACCTAACCAATGGTAGTCTTGTTTATTTCAGATATGTTCGTATAATTATACAAAAACAAGAATAATCTAGTTTGCAGCCTGTGATATTGTCTCGTTTACAGTATTATATAATATACATATTACGATATTTACTAGGTACTTTAACAATATATAATTAATAATATTATAAAATATACAGGCCTAATCCATTACCAAGAAATAGCCCTTCCCTCACATGTTCAATACTGTTTACCTCAAAAGGCCTTCAAACCTTAAAAACTATTAGAAACTGGATTAAAATAGTCATGTTGATGTAGGCCTGCAACATTACATTTTTTGTCACTACTCCTGATCCCATTCTAACAGTTTCAGGTTTTGTAATTTGTAACAATACTAACAATACTGATGGGTCATTCCATAGTCACACACATAACATTTTCGAAGTAACTATGATCTTCACAGGATACTTAATCAAATACTTAGGAGTTCATGAAAGATACATCACTGTTTTTTAACGTAAGCATTCCAAAATATAAACAGAAAATCATAATGAAAAGGAATAATTAATAATGTAAAAAATATTAAATATTATATGGTGTGACACATGAACATTTTCTTGCCACTTAATTTATTACCAAAATGGAAAATGTTCATATTATTGTGCCAAATGTCATAAATGCATTTAGTTGTTTTTGAAACAATTAAGACATTTGTGAAGTACATGTAACTACTAAATCGCATACTTTAATAAAAATAACAGTGCCATTAACAAATAAAATATTACAAATTATATTGTGACACACGAACATTTCTGTCAAGTTGATTACTAATCTTTTCAAATGCATATAGAGATTTACCGTATACACTGTGCCTACAGTTCTTATTATACAAAGCAACACTTGATTACACTAAAGTGTCCACACCTGTGGAGTAACGGTCAGCGCGTCTGACTGCGAAACCAGGTGGCCCGGGTTCGAATCCCGGTCGGGGCAAGTTACCTGGTTGAGGTTTTTTCCGGGGTTTTCCCTCAACCCAATACGAGCAAATGCTGGGTAACTTTCGGTGCTGGACTCCGGACTCATTTCACCGGCATTATCACCTTCATATCATTCAGACGCTAAATAATTTAGACGTTGATACAGCGTCGTAAAATAACCCAATAAAAAAAATTACACTAAAGTACACTTTCAGATTTAAAATATCCACGGTTGTTTACAACTATATGTGGTGATATCTCCTGTGTAATGTCACATAACAAATACATCAATATAGGCTATCCACTTTTTCTGCCATTTGTAGTACTTCTCTTTTTTAACAACACAGACGCTTTAAATTCTTCGCCACTACAAGCTTTTGTAACTTCCTCTGCTTATCTGACGTCTTTTTTTAAATTGATTATTTAACTATGTTGTATCAACTACTAGGTTATTTAGCCTCGATGGAATTGATGATAGTGAAATGATATTTGGCGAGATGAGGTTGAGGATTCTCCATAGATTACATGACATTCGCCTTACAATTGGGGAAAACCTCGGAAAAAACCTCAACCAGATAACTTGCCCCAATCAGGATTTGAACCCGGGCCCACTCATTTCACGGTCAGATGTGCCTACCATTACTCCACAGCAGTGGACCGAACATGGGTTATGTACATGAATTCTTTTGACTTTCGGTTAGCTTTCTTAAGAATACGCATAAAGAAATGTAGTGTTTTCCAGGCTATCCTTGTAATATTAGTGACTTATTTCAACCAGTTTGTTACTAAAATATATACAGTACGTAAGTGTTTACTTGTGACACTGGTGATCCATTTAATTGGTATATGAGACGAATTTAATTTTGTGTTTTACAGAAGGATACATATTGATTTACTTTTGCTCAAATTGATTTTAATTTTATTTGTTGTAGTCCAGTTTTCAATAATGTCAAGCTAGTTTTGCAAGGCGGTGATATAAGATTTATCACTAATTTTTTTTGTATATTATACAGTCATCCACGAATAACCTTGCCTGAGAAGTGACATTTCTATTCAAATCCGACAATAATTTCCAGTAAATATTTTGCACCGAGAAACTATTATACATTTAATTTTACTTCTGAGACCAGTGAAATATATGCCAATTTTATTAGAAAGGTGCATGTATAATTATCCAATAGCATGATATTATCTGCAACAAAAACTAAAGGGCATGAAAGAAAAGAAGAAAACATTAATGCTGTGGTTCTTAGAGTTCCATTAGAGTTACACGTTCATTGTCCACTGAAAGTTGTATTTCTCTATTGAAGTGTAAAAGAGAAACTCTCATAAATTATGTCAGAAACAAAGAAAGACACCACCCAAATATGTGGGATAATTAATTTAATAATGTTATTACTGGGACTTGAAAAAAGCAATCATATGTAATGGGTGGGGAAAAAAAATAATTTTTAATCGCGCTTCTATAGTTCGACAATGCTGACTATTCAGAGTTTTGCCTGACAGGTGAGCTACCATAAATTCCTTGAAGTCCTAGTTATTACTGAAGCCAAATGTGTGTCTCTTGTCAAGAGTCCATTTTATTTATACTTGTTAAGACATCATTCATAGACTAGTTACCGCTTTCAGTTTTGATACTACATACACTGAAATTAATCTATTATTATTCGTCCTATTTATACATTTATATTGAATGATTCGGTCTACCTTCATAACACACCTCATCAACAATACTCGATAAGAGTTGAATTAGCTTCCATGCTGCGTTGTATTTATTTTGTCATGTTCCTATAGCAGGAATATTAAATAGGAATTCCTTAAAACAGATTTATATTCACTCCTATGCCTTTATATAGAATACCAGTACATATACTGTATTTCTTAAGATTTGGTTACTTTATAAACAGTATGTTAGTGCAAGAACTCTTTTTTTCATATTTAATAATTCTGGCATGTGTCAATAAATATGCTTGAGACCTCTGTCTCTCTGAATTACTCTTTACTAACTGGAAACATATTCCAAATTTATATTTTAAAAAAGTATTAAAATATCCTCACAATTTAGAGCATAACAATTCCCGAAATAATCATCCTACATTAAATTATTAAGATAAAAATGATTCAATCTATCGCTTGTAACAATACCTTTATGGTCCTAATAAATTAAGAAATAATTTACATCCAACAGATTTATTTTAAAATGGCCTGCAGTTATTATTTTGAATTTTATTGTACCTTAATAAATTGAGTTAAGGTACAATAAAATTTCAAGTTTCAAACAAAGTAATTCCATCTTTCCAACAGGGGGACAATAAATACTTAAAGTAATGCTAAACTCGAAAAACTTATTGATGCAACTTAATTTCATATTCTATACCACTAACACCAAAAAAAAAAAGTGTCCTATTGTTCATACTGATTCAAGATGAATAGTTTCTTAGTGTTTGTCCATTCCACTTTTTTTATTGTCCTTCCCATTTCTATTTCTCTCATTTTTAGTAGGTACTTCACATGTAGTATATATTTTATTTTAATACATATAATGACCATGAAGATATTTGGATATGTCTTACAAAATTCTTGCTGAAGACCATTGTTGTAATATTCTGCCGCATCTGTAGTTTGTACATTTCGAAATTTTCGTGCTTCAGCCCAGAATTCAGGCGGGGGGAGGGGAGGTTGATGTGCCAATGTAGTTTTCCAGAATATAATAATATTCAAAACATTCTCTAATAGGAGGGGCCTCTGAGGCGGTCAGGAGGGATTGAGGTTGTCTACTAATTCGTTGCAAACAACTATTATAGGCTATTTCATTTGACTAACGATGATTTGTAGAGAGCAAAATACCTACAGTAGGGTAAAGAATCTAAATCAGTACGTTTGAGAACGGATATAAAAGTGTCAGGAAAATAACAGAATTAACGTATATTGCAATTAACTCTGCATTTGGCAGAGAAACCGCACAGGGTATCGTAAATCTGCTGAAAATTAGAAAATTGTGTAAAAAAAATGCATTCAGAGCGAATTTTCCAGCCTGATAATATCTCGCCCACGTTATGGACATAATCCAATACCGTAAGACTGATATAAAACGAATACTAGAACAATTTGTTAACCAAAGACGATGTTCAGTAGTTATTTAACAACATACAGAGCAAATAAAAACGCAAACGCATATTCTAGCAATAGTTCAGATGAAAAGAAAATGATTAGTACGACCGCTTATTCGTAAAAAGAACACTGCCAGCTGTGTAGCCTACATGAAGCAATATATCAGGTCTACGTTATGAACACGTTGAATTTAATGTGGACGAGAAACGTACAGTTATTATTTATCTGCTTCCATATCGCATCATATAATACACCTGTAAAATGAAAACATATAGGCCTAGAAAAGAGGAAACATGTTTGGGGGGAGGGAGTTGTAATTCTTCCCCTTTCGGATAAATTTCAGAAGAGGGATACCTGCTTTTCCTTCATATTCAAAAATTGTAATCTTGTTCACACAAAATAAATTAGTGCCTTTTCGTGGGCATCATGCTGTGCATTCAACAAACGCAGGCAAATCTGCTCTTTTTAGTATTTTGTGATAATTGTTGCTAGGGAGGTATTGTATACTGAAAATTAAAAACAATTAGATTTCGTACATCAAATGATGACAGATTATATATTGAACGCAAACAACATTATATCAGCCATGTACCAAAATGTCATCTATGTGTGTTGATGAATTTGGGTAAAACAAGCTTCTGTATACTACAATTTAGCGACAAATCAAAGTCTTATTGTAACATAACCTCACATTACAATGAGAAAGAAATTTGGAGGTGGCATGACGTAAAAAAGTCATCCCACAGTCGTATTACTCTATGTACTGTTCAGGTACTCTGCCATCTAGTGTTTGTTATTGCAAGCTCATTTCTCGACACTAGCGACGCATAGCGTCCGTTATTTTCCAGTTGCGTCTAAATTTAATATAAGCTTGAGCAATCTGTTTTATATATGATCTAGGTGGTAACGTTGAATTTATATATTTCTATATTGGCAACATTTGTTAATAAACACGAGAAGATGGCTGACAACATACCAACTCTCTGTTCAGAATAAAAGTTTGGGCAATGGCCAACAAAATGAAAATAAATTGTCTAAAGAGCAAAGCCATTAGCTTTACAAGAAAAAGAAATAAAATAATCGCATCGTATATGTTTGGGGGTGAAACCATTCCGGAAGTTAACAAATGTAAATACCTAGGAATAACATTTAGCAGCGATCTCGGCTGGGGGGAACACGTTACTGACACTGCGGCAAAGGCATGGAGGGCGTTACACTTTGTGATGAGGATACTATGAAAAGGCTCTGACAAATCCAAAGTGATTGCATATAAATCACTAGTTCGTCCAGTAATGGAATATGGTGCTGCATGTTGGGATACTTAAAGTTTAGAACATATTAAGACACTGGAAAATATTAAAAAACGGGCTCTCAAGTGTTGTCTTAATAATTCACCATTAAAATGGGACACACACACGGACCGGAGAACGCGAATTCGATTATGCGCAATGTTCAAAACATACAGAGGTGAGCCTGCCTGGAGAGAAATAAAAAATAGTTTGCAGCCGCCAAATTACTCTTCAAGGAACGACCACTCATATAAATGGAGGGAAAGAAGAAAGAGGACGGACACTGGAAATTTTTCTTTTCTCAATCGTACTTTCAGAGACTGGAATGCTTTAGATGCAGACTTACTAAAGACTTTACCAATAACCAAAAAATGTATTTAAAAATAGGCTTAAGGACTTTACTAATAGAGTGTAGTATATTATACACACTATTTATAGAGTGTAATTTATATATTGTTATTTGATGTGTTCTATCAGTGAGGAAGTGTGATGTGTGTCAGTGAAGTGTGTAGTGTCGGTGAAGCCTATTGTGTAAGTGACGTGTTTTTGTGTCAGGGAAGTGGCTGTGCAAAATATTTGAACAGTGAAATGGTTTTGAAGTGTTAGTGAAATCAGGATAGTATCAGTGCACTGAGGGAGTTGACAGCGAAATAAGTGTAGTGCCGAAAGGTACTTGTGCAGGTATAAACCTGTCACATTCTTGGGTCTTAATTCGAACTTAGAGTTAAGATACAAATTAGATTTACTTTAAATGTTGTTTTAAGTGATTATGCTTGATTTAATTTAGGATGCTCCTTATTCTTCTTCTTCTTTTTCTTCTTCTTCTTCTTTTTCTTCTTCTTCTTATTATTATTTATCATTATTATTAATTATTGTTTTATTAGGTTGCCCTTATTATTAATTGTGATTATTGAGTGTAATTAGTTACCACTGCCACCGGGTATGTACCCATTTGCAATGTGAATAAATACACACACATACATATTGTTTCTAGGACATAAACACAGGGAACCGGTAAAAGTTTAAGTTCCTTGAAAAATCCTTTACTTTCTGTTCGAATGGCTACTTGCTT
Source organism: Periplaneta americana (assembly GCF_040183065.1). Lineage (NCBI taxonomy): Eukaryota > Metazoa > Arthropoda > Insecta > Blattodea > Blattidae > Periplaneta > Periplaneta americana. Next base: position 6,196,182 of record NC_091125.1, on the reverse strand, counting down.
CATAATTTTAATTATTAGTTTTTATAGTTTAAATCTAAGATATGATTTTGATGGTGACGGTTCGCAAGTCGAGAAGTGAAGAGGCTCGAGTATCGCAGAATAGAAACCACGCGTCCCCAGAATCCGTTCGGCGGCCCGGCCATTGTCGGACGAGTGCCCGCTCGTCAAGTCCTCGGTGCATGCTGATCCCACGATGATATCGCTCTCATACACAGCACTCAATTAAGATATGGTAAATTAGGAAAATTAAGGTAATCAAAAGGAATATAGGAAGGGAATACGCCGGATTACAAAATCTGCAAACATATACAATACATATAGTACAGAAGATAAATCGACTATACAGTGATCAAATAAAATAAACAATGACCAACCAATTAAAATAAACAAATAACGAGGACACATACAAGTGCCCCCGGACTCAGGAGCTCAATGGTACATTTACAGTCTGGCCTACTTTCTCCTCTCTCTCAACTAATTTTAAATGCGAGACATGGACTTTACGAAGAGGACGGCCTGTATCTGGGCAAGTTAATTCCACCGTGACAGGGGAAAGAAATCTAGACATGGTCAAGGGTTGGGACCATCTAAACACCAACTTCCCCGATACTTGATTCGGAGCGGAGCTTTGCGGGAAAACTCTTACCCTAACTCTATCTCCCATCAGAAATTTATGTACGGTAGACGAAACACCAAAGAGAGAAGATCGTATCGATCTAGGTCGCCAACACGTGGCAAAACACCGCCAATAGGTTCTGGGTCGGCATCCTCCGAATACACAAGGTTAACCGGAAAGTTCTTACTTATGGGTTTCTCATCCCATAAGTAAGAACCTTCCGGTTAACCATGCTCTGCTACCATTTGAGAAGGCGTACGAGGTGTACGATCATCCTCTCCTCCTCTACTAATTTTTATAGTGGCTGTTATTCGCCAGGTGGATAGTACATCGGAGGATTAGATGTGCGCAGTGAAAGACTTTAGAAATAAATAGTGTGAATTTGTATAACAGAAGTAATTAACAATAATGGGTAACAATATACATGAATGATAAATGAAATAACATATACGTATGAAATTAAGGGAATGAAAATATCACAAGTTAATCTGAATAAGTACCAAAGCAATGACTGAATCGTGGAGAGTTTAACTACACTGGGCAAACATACTTATAGGTCGTAATACAATCTAATATGCCCATATCTCAATAATCAATTACTGACCTATTAATCATTTAGTCATTGAAACATTCTCTCAATATATATATATATATATATATATATATATATATATATATATATGTATGTATGTATGTATGTATGTATGTATGTATATATCCAACTTGATATAAACCTCAAGATAAGCGCCCAGTTAGTACACTAACTCATAACACATGGCCCATTCAATTACGGATAACATAAAATCTGATTAACCAAGCTCAACGTAGACATAAACTCAGTATAACACAAAGAATTTACCCAGTACGAACCGTCACATAACTGATCACTATATAAATTACCAATTCCATATATATCTCACATCACACATCTCACATAAACTGTGCAAATAGCACTAACAACAATCTGTGTACTTTACAATAAAACAATGCCCACGAGAGAGAGAGAGAGAGAGAGAGAAAGAGAGAGAGAGAGATACAATATATGATAAGTAACCGACGATAATTTCAAATACCAATGATCGTTTGAATAGCAACGGAAAGTCAATGCCCTCTATTCCTGAATATCTGCGTGGAAACCAATAATAATCAAAATGGAGTAGGAAATACTAAAATAGGTAAATGTGGCCCATACTATTCTAGTTCATTACAGTGTCTAATACGACGTAACCCAAGAGATCGTAATCACTACGCTATCACCCAAACCGTCTTGGAACATCAAAACCTCACATATCAACATAATATTTCCTCACGTAATCCCGCAATACAATACAACCTCATATATCACAATACCTTACTTCACGTAATCGCAATTACTTAACCCAAGACGTATCATAAGCGAGTGATTTCCATACACGATCCAGCACAATATCTCAAACACATACAACCACAATGAGAATATCACAACCCAAATTTACCTACTCCAATGATTACAAATCTGACACAAGTTATTAGCAGATATATTCATTTGAAACAAGGTTCCATATAATCCGTAAATACTCAAGTGAAATATATATTGACACACTATTCTCGAACAATCTATCACGATGAACTTAAGTTACCAGAGTAGAATACAGTTCGAGCTCCGTTTCCCGAGTGCACGTCGATTGCCTGAATGAAACTGTCGATACGGGCTCCGACTCCTGAGTGATGTTGTCAATACGGGCTCCGACTCCTGAGTGATGTTACCAATACGGGCTCCGACTCCAGAGTGATGTTATCAATACGGGCTCCGACTCCTGAGTGATGTAACATAAGACTGCGCGTAGCCAAGTAAACTCGCTCTCCCTCTCTCCTCGTCTAACGTAATCAACCGGCCATATGATAATTTGGATAAGAAATGAAGGGATTCGTCGCGCTATCTATAACATGTCGTCTGAGAGCGCTCTGTCGGACGAAGTGACGTACTAGATGTCGAGAACAGCTCAATTTACAAGCAGTCTTTCTCTCATCGCTACAT